>NC_061508.1:270264570-270298705 GCF_022539505.1 Lolium rigidum
GTTGTGTTCTAAATGATGTATAGGGAGTGAGGATTCCATGTTTGTGCATATTGTATTCAAATGCAAACATTATAAATTGTGCACAAACCTTGGGGAGCTTTCTTATTTTATTTAGAGCATTATATCTCTCTTATCATGATATCTTTGTTTGTCCAATTGGATTCTTGATTGCTTGCCTTATTTGTTGAAGCTCACTTCACCATGTTATCTTTATGCAATCTTTGGTCCTCAATATAGTTTGACTTCCTTCAAGTATTCATCATTGGATATGTGCACTTGATTCCACTCAAATTATGAGAAGTGCACACTTTGGGGAGGAACTCACATTATATTGGCCTTCTAAATTTTTCACCCATTTTGACAATCGATGCCAATGGGGGAGAAGTTTAGAGGATTTAAGGGAATGGTTTTATACTTCAAGTATTCATCATTGGATATGTGCACTTGATTCCACTCAAATTATGAGAAGTGCACACTTTGGGGAGGAACTCACATTATATTGGCCTTCTAAATTTTTCACCCATTTTGACAATCGATGCCAATGGGGGAGAAGTTTAGAGGGTTTAAGGGAATGGTTTTATACTTAAGATTGGTTTGTGCTTAAGTGTTTTGCCTCTCATGCATTCCATATTTATATGTCTTGCATGGTTGTATATATATAGTTGAAACTATCACAAAGGTTAATCTTGACAATATATGCAATGAATTCATGTTCATCACACGTGCATACATTGTGGGGGAGTTTTCACTATATATATTGGTTCTACTCACATCTCTTGCATTTGTTGTAGTTGTGTGAGTAGAGCCGGTTTTGATATGGGCTAGTACCTTTGTGTTACTTGACCATATCAAATACAACCTCTTGTATACAACTTATTCTCGGATAAGTTGCGTACTTGTTTCTAATATTCATTATATAAACCCTCTTATTGTGGTTGTCATCAATTACCAAAATGGGGGAGATTGTAAGGGTACATTGCCCCTATGTGTGGTTTTGGTAATTAATGACAACCCCTATGGACTAATGTTTTCATTATGTTTATATGAAGGAATATTCCATAGGTACTACTTGTATTCCATGTGTTGGATTCAAGTATGGATGCCATGAAGATAAAGGTATACCTTGGGTATTGGCATCAAGATCATCGGTTATGAAGATACATATGTGATATGATCAAGAAGAAGAAATGAAGATGGAGTTCTTATGTGGAACTCAATATTAGCCATGCTCTATCTTATGTGAGTATGAGAAGATACAAGGATTGAGTTGGGCAAGTTCAAGATGAGCATCTCAAGTGGATCACATGCTTGAAGCTTGCCGTCCATTTGGTGATAATGGACATGTGAAGATGTGCATCAATGGAGCTTTCCCATCATAGTGTATGGGGAGTATTTGTGAGTCTTCACGAAGCAACATTGATCAAGTGAGGCATTCCGGCTTGTGTAGAGCTTGAAGAGTTATCATCAAGATCAAGGGGGATGCGCAAGGCAAAGGTATGGCCTTGCTAGGTTTTCCTTTACCGGTCTCAAGGTGGATGTTGGGAGACCGGATTATAGGATAGATAGCCGCACTATCAAGAGGGGCTTTCGGTTGGGTAACTTGATCACATCGTCTTAGGGAGCTCAATCCTTTGCATACTTTGCACATTCTTATTGCTTCTTGGTATTTCTCGGTGTGAGGTTCTTGAGCTTGTTGCTAGCTTTACAACAAGCCCAAGTTCATCGAAAACGGAGTTCACATGCATCTTCTATTGCGTTTTCGAGGTTGGGTGATTTTACCTGGTTATTCATGATATAAGGTTCTACCTTTTATATTCATGATAAAATCCCCTCCTACAGATTCTTGGGTTTTCACTTTCTATTGGATAGCATTTGTTGTTATCTTTCCAACAAAATTGGTTTCATGTTAATCGGAGTTCGGGAGCAATAGTTATTAAAGAAAAGGTAAAAGAAGAAAAAGAAAAAGAAAAGAAAAAAGGGGGACGGCTGCCCGGTCTCCGACCGGTCGACCGGGCCACTCACCGGCCCACCGGGACAGCCTCGGTCTCCGACCGGCCAGCCGGCCCATGCGCCGGTCAGCCCGGCTCAGCCCTCCGGTCCGAACGGACCGTGGCCAGGCTGCGCCGTCCCATCCGGCCCGGCGCCGGCGCCCCACCGTGCCGCCCAGTCTGCTCCCGGCCGAGCCGGCCTCCCGCCGGACTGGGCCGCCTCCCCGCGCGGCCCGCTGCTGCTCCGTGCCGCCCGCACCTGCTGGGCCGCCTTCCCGCCGCTCAGCCCACGCGGCCGCTGCCCTGCGCGCCCCCGAGCCTTATTCGCCGCCCGGCGCAGACGACGGGCCTCGCCCGGCTCGCTGGGCCGGTCGGACCGGCTGAGCCACCGGCCTCCTCGAGCGCATGGGCCGGTCGACCGGCTGGGCAGCCGGCTGGGCCACTTTTGGAGCTTTTTTTCTCGCCCGTTTTTCGTCTTTTTCCCCAACGGTTATTTTTCCACTTGGGCTATAAATACCTTTCTTCCACCTTGAGCCCAAGCACTTCTTCCCCATTCTCTCACCTCCATTGTTGCATTTGAAGGAGTTGCTCTCTCTCTTGTTCCCCCCATGATTCTTGCTCATATTTGAGGATTTGAGAGAGGAGATCTAGATCTACACTTCCACCAAACCAATTCTTCTCTAAGTGAGGGAATCTCTTGGGATCTAGATCTTGGAGTCTTTAGTTGACTTTCCCCCTTGTTCTTCCTCTCCAATCTCATCCTAGCATTCGTTGCTTTGGTGGGATTTGAGTGTGAAGGACTTGAACACCTCCGGTGTTCTTGCTTTGCATCATTGCATAGTGTTGAGCTCTCCACCACGATTAGTTCGAGTGAGAGACCGTGAGCTTGTTACTCTTGGAGGGTAACCTCCTAGTTGGCTTGGCGGTTGGTGCTCCGGTGATCTCTTCAAGAAGATTGTGAAGAGGCCCGGGCTTCTCCTTCGTGGAGCTTGTGAAGTGGTTGTGGAGCTTGCCATCTCCGGAGCGGAGGAAAAGCTAACCATAAGGAAAGGGCCATTATCCTTCGTGGGTGTGGTTCGGAGAATAGGGTGAGCCTTCGTGGCGCGGGGAATCCTTCGTGGGACCTCCACTCCTCCAAACGTGACGTACCTTGTTGCAAAGCAAGGGAACACGGGAATACATCCTCGTCTCCGCGTGCCTCGGTTATTTCTATACCAGAGCTCTCTTTCCTTGTGATAGCCATCGTGCTTGAAGTACATATATCTTGCTATCACTTGTGCTACATATATCTTGTGCCTATCTTGCTTAGATCTAGTTGCTATTGTTACACTTAGTTGAGCTTAGCATATTTAGGGTTTGTGCTTGTAAACTAAACGATAGTTTAATTCCGCATTCATACAAGACAAATCCGCAAGAGTTTGTAATTGCCTATTCACCCCCCCCCCCTCTAGGCGACATCTCGATCTTTCATGGAGAGTAATAATTTTATGCATGAGACTCATGATAAGAATGCTTTATGTGATAGTTATATTGTTGAGTTTGCTCATGATGCTACTGAAAGTTATTATGAGAGAGGAAAATATGGTTGTAGAAATTTTCATGTTACTAAAACACCTCTCTATGTGCTGAAATTTTTGAAGCTACACTTGTTCTATCTTCCTATGCTTGTTACTTTGCTCTTCATGAACTTGTTTATTTACAAGATTCCTATGCATAGGAAGCATGTTAGACTTAAATGTGTTTTGAATTTGCCTCTTGATGCTCTCTTTTGCTTCAACTACTATTTCTTGCGAGTGCATCGTTAAAACTGTTGAGCCCATCTTAATGGCTATAAAGAAAGAACTTCTTGGGAGATAACTCATGTGTTTATTTTGCTACAGTACTTTGTTTTATATTTGTGTCTTGGAAGTTGTTTACTACTGTAGCAACCTATCCTTATCTTAGTTTTATGTTTTGTTGTGCCAAGTAAAGTCTTTGATAGTAAAGTAAATACTAGATTTGGATTACTGCGTAGTTCCAGATTTCTTTCGTTGTCACGAATCTGGGTCTAATTCTCTGTAGGTAAATCGAGAAAATTATGCCAATTTACGTGAGTGATCCACGAGATATGTACGCAACTTTCATTCAATTTGGGCATTTTCATTTGAGCAAGTCTCGGTGCCCTTTTAAAATTCGTCTTTACTGGATCGTTCTGTTTTGACAGATTCTGCCTTTTATTTCGCATTGCTTCTTTCGCTGTGTTGGGTGGATTTCTTTGTCCCATTGACTTCCAGTAGCTTTGAGCAATGTCCAGAAGTGTTAAAAATGATTGTGTCACCTCTGAACATGTGAGTTTTTGATTATGCACTAACCCTCTAATGAGTTTGTTTCGAGTTTGGTGTGGAGGAAGTTTTCAAGGGTCAAGAGAGGAGGATGATATACTATGATCAAGGAGAGTGAAAGCTCTAAGCTTGGGGATGCCCCGGTGGTTCACCCCTGCATATTCTAAGAAGACTCAAGCGTCTAAGCTTGGGGATGCCCAAGGCATCCCCTTCTTCATCGACAAATTATCAGGTTCCTTCTCTTGAAACTATATTTTTATTCGGCCACATCTTATGTACTTTACTTGGAGCGTCTGTGTGCTTTTGTTTTTATTTTTGTTTTAATAAATGCTTGTGTGGGAGAGAGACACGCTCCGCTGGTTCATATGAACACATGTGTTCTTAGCTTTTAATTTTCATGGCGAAGTTTCTTCTTCGTTAAATTGTTATATGGTTGGAATTGGAAAATGATACATGTAGTAACTCTAAAATGTCTTGGATAATTTGATACTTGGCAATTGTTGTGCTCATGTTTAAGCTCTTGCGTCATATACTTTGCACCCATTAATGAAGAAACACTTAGAGCTTGCTAATTTGGTTTGCATATTTGGTTTCTCTAGAGTCTAGATAATATCTAGTATTGAGTTTTGAACAACAAGGAAGACGGTATGGAGTCTTATAATGTTTACAATATGTCTTTTATGTGAGTTTTGTCTGTACTCGTTCATCCTTGTGTTTGTTTCAAATAACCTTGCTAGCCTAAACCTTGTATCGAGAGGGAATACTTCTCATGCATCCAAAATACTTGAGCCAACCACTATGCCATTTGTGTCCACCATACCTACCTACTACATGGTATTTATCCGCCATTCCAAAGTAAATTGCTTGAGTGCTACCTTTAAAATTCCATCATTCACCTTTGCAATATATAGCTCATGGGACAAATAGCTTAAAAACTATTGTGGTATTGAATATGTACTTATGCATTTTATCTCTTATTAAGTTGCTTGTTGTGCGATAACCATGCTTACGGGGACGCCATCAACTATTCTTTGTTGAATATCATGTGAGTTGCTATGCATGTCCGTCTTGTCTGAAGTAAGAGAGATCTACCACCTTTATGGTTGGAGCATGCATATTGTTAGAGAAGAACTTGGGCCGCTAACTAAAGCCATGATTCATGGTGGAAGTTTCAGTTTGGACATACATCCTCAATCTCATATGAGAATAATAATTGTTGCCACATGCTTATGCATTAAAGAGGAGTCCATTATCTGTTGTCCATGTTGTCCCGGTATGGATGTCTAAGTTGAGAATAATCAAAAGCGAGAAATCCAAAATGCGAGCTTTCTCCTTAGACCTTTGTACGAGCGGCATGGAGGTACCCCATTGTGACACTTGGTTAAAACATGTGCATTGCAAAGATCCGGTAGTCCAAGCTAATTAGGACAAGGTGCGGGCACTATTAGTATACTATGCATGAGACTTGCAACTTGTAAGATATAATGTACATAACTCATATGCTTTATTACTACCGTTGACAAAATTGTTTCATGTTTTCAAAATAAAAGCTCTAGCACAAATATAGCAATCGATGCTTTCCTCTTTGAAG
The DNA here is from genome assembly GCF_022539505.1 of Lolium rigidum. Lineage (NCBI taxonomy): Eukaryota > Viridiplantae > Streptophyta > Magnoliopsida > Poales > Poaceae > Lolium > Lolium rigidum. Next base: position 270,270,471 of record NC_061508.1, read on the forward strand.
GACCATTCTCTTTACTTTTGTGTTGAGTCAGTTCACCTATTTCTCTCCACCTCAAGAAGCAAACACTTGTATGAACTGTGCATTGATTCCTACATATTTGCATATTGCACTTGTTATATTACTCTATGTTGACAATTATCTATGAGATATACATGTTACAAGTTGAAAGCAACCGCTGAAACTTAATCTTCCTTTGTGTTGCTTCAATGCCTTTACTTTGATTTATTGCTTTATGAGTTAACTCTTATGCAAGACTTATTGATGCTTGTCTTGAAAGTGCTATTCATGAAAAGTCTTTGCTTTATGATTCATTTGTTTACTCATGACATTACCATTGTTTTGATCGCTGCATCCACTACATATGTTTACAAATAGTATGATCAAAGTTATGATGGCATATCACTTCAGAAATTATCTTTGTTATCGTTTTACCCGCTCGGGACGAGCGTGAACTAAGCTTGGGGATGCTTGATACGTTTCCGACGTATCGATAATTTCTTATGTTCTATGCCATATTATTGATGATACCTACATGTTTTATGCACACTTTATGTCATATTCGTGCATTTTTTGGAACTAACCTATTAACAAGATGCCGAAGTGCCAGTTGTTGTTTTCTGCTGTTTTTGGTTTCAGAAATCCTAGTAACGAAATATTCTCAGAATCGGAAGAAATCAAGACCCAGGTTCCTATTTTCACCGGAAGCATCCGAACACCCGAGAGCCGCCGGAGGGGGCCCCGTGGGCCCCGGATGATAGGGTGGCGCGGCCCAGGCCCCGGCCGCGCCGGCCTATGGTGTGGCCACCCCTTCGACCCTCCTGCGCCGCCTCTTCGCCTATATAAAGCCTCCGTCGCGAAAACCCCGATACGAAAAACCACGATACGGAAAACCTTCCGGAGCCGCCGCCATCGCGAAGCCAAGATCCGGGGGACAGGAGTCTCGTTCCGGCACCCTGCCGGAGCGGGGAAGTGCCCCGGAAGGCTTCTCCATCGACACCGCTGCCATCTCCACCACCATCTTCATCACCGCTGCTGCTCCCATGAGGAGGGAGTAGTTCTCCATCGAGGCTCGGGGCCATACCGGTAGCTATGTGGTTCATCTCTCTCCTATGTGCTTCAATACAATAATCTCATGAGCTGCCTTACATGATTGAGATTCATATGATGATGCTTGTAATCTAGATGTCATTATGCTAGTCAAGTGAGTTTTACTTATGTGATCTCCGGAGACTCCTTGTCCCACGTGTGTAAAGGTGACGGTGTGTGCACCGTGTGGGTCTCTTAGGCTATATTTCACGGAATACTTATTCACCGTTGAATGGCATAGTGAGGTGCTTATTCATATCTCTTTATGATTGCAATGTGTTTGTATCACAATTTATCTATGTGCTACTCTAGCAATGTTATTAAAGTAGTTTTATTCCTCCCGCACGTGTGCAAAGGTGACAGATGTATGCACCGTGTTAGTACTTGGTTTATGCTATGATCGTGATCTCTTGTAGATTGCGAAGTTAACTATTGCTATGATAATATTGATGTGATCTATTCCTCCTACATATGCATGAAGGTGACGAGTGTGCATGCTATGCTAGTACTTGGTTTAGTCTTTTGATCTATCTTACACTAAAGGTTACTAAAATATGAGCATTATTGTGGAGCTTGTTAACTCCAGCATTGAGGGTTCGTGTAATCCTACGCAATGTGTTCATCATCCAACAAAAGTGTAGAGTATGCATTTATCTATTCTTGTTATGTGATCAATGTTGAGAGTGTCCACTAGTGAAAGTGTAATCCCTAGGCCTTGTTCCTAAATACGCTATCGTCGCTTGTTTACTTGTTTTACTCGCGTTACTACTGCTGCGTTACTACTGCTTGTTTACTCGTCCCGGGCAAAGCACTTTTCCGGTGCCGTTGCTACTACTTATTCATACCACTCCGTATTTCACTATCTCTTCGCCGAACTAGTGCACCTATTAGGTGTGTTGGGGACACAAGAGACTTCTTGCTTTGTGGTTGCACGGTTGCATGAGAGGGATATCTTTGACCTCTTCCTCCCTGAGTTCGATAAACCTTGGGTGATCCACTTAAGGGAAACTTGCTGCTGTTCTACAAACCTCTGCTCTTGGAGGCCCAACACTGTCTACAAGAATAGAAGCTCCCGTAGACATCAGGAGACAGCAGCGTTGATGAAGATGGCGGTGGTGTCGATGGAGATGCCTTCCGGGGGCACTTCCCCGTCCCGGCGGCGTGCCGGAACAGAGACTTCTGTGCCCCATATCTTGGCTTCGCGATGGCGGCGGCTCTGGAAGGTTTCTCGTACCGTGGCTTTTCCGTATCGAGGTTTTAGGTCAGGGAGGCTTAAATAGGCGAAGAGGCGGAGTCGGAAGGGTTACGGGGGCGCCACACAATAGGGGGGCGCGCCTGGCTCCTTGGCCGCGCCGCCCACACGTGTGGGCCACCAGGGCTCCCCTCTGGTGCCTCTCGGGTGTTCTGGAAGCTTCGTGGAATTATAAGATGCTGGGCGTTGATTTCGTCCAATTCCGAGAATATTTCCTTACTAGGATTTCTGAAACAAAAAATAGCGTAAAACAGTGAACCGGCACTTCGGCATCTCGTCAATAGGTTAGTTCCGGAAAACGCATAAAATCATCATAAAGTGTGAACAAAACATATAGGTATTGTCATAAAACAAGCATGGAACATAAGAAATTATAGATACGTTTGAGACGTATCAGTGATTCGTACTCTCGGCTCTCCATCGACAACGACAAAGCTAGTCGGTTGTTATTCCCTGACATACTGGTGTTGGTACTCTTGCCGATATTGAATGACTGCTTTAATGGTTGCGTGCGTGCACGCAATCTTGGTATTGCGGCTCAAAAAATTATGGGAGAACTTTCGTCGGTATGTCTATGGTTTGTTATCTATCTTTGGCTGCCTTCAGAAGAGTACAAGATTATGTTCTGGAAGAAGAAAGAATTTGAAGACCTCGAAGATTTGTTACTATCTTTTAGATTTTATTTTGTAATCGTTGGAGTCAGTTCATGTATCTCTACCATGTACTATTTGTTACTATAAATATATGTGGTATTGATTGTCGAAAAAAAAGTTGTCGCTCGATAACACCAGTGACGAAAGCTAGGAAGGTGACTCCAGGCGATGATTAGGATATCAGAACAAACCCGACAGGTAAGTGAGAATGGATCTTGTTGAAGTTACGAGTTAGGGTTAGGAAGTCCATGAGAGTCGACAAACATAGATTGATGCTTGATCTAGTAGTTGAAGTCACACGCAAAAAAAGCCGAGCCAATGTGATAGCATTGATTGAGATGATGTTGATATAGGGATATGGTGAGAGCATATCCAATACTCTGAGTGGCTATCCGAAGGAGGATGCTAGAGCTATTATGTACTTTAAGGAGATGTCTTCGCAATTTTTTACGAATGGTGCTTTGAGGCACTCTATCGTGTACGTACATCTTGTATCCAACGTCTATAATTTGGAGGGTGCGGCAGGAGTACTCCATTTTTGGGAGTACACGACAGGTCTCCATTTAGGGTGGCGGTAGGACAAAGAGAAAGTTGTGAGAAAAACACAAAAGGCATTGATGATTAATTTAACGGTGACAACTACAAAACACATGACTACTCTCGTACAAATCATTTAATATATGTGATTTTTTTTGCTCTTTGCGTTACAAGTAGCGGTGGGCATAAAAAACCGAGCACCGAACACCGAACCGAACTAACCGGAACCGAAACCGAATACACCGAAACCGAATTAACCGGGAACAATTTCGGTCCTTAAATATGAAAAACCGAATTTATATTAGGAAATTCGGTTTTGACCATCTTCTAACCGAAATAATCTTAAATCCGAGATACTGATAGGGTAACCGTCTCATACAAAGCTCCACATTCATTCGTCGTAACTAATTTTGCCGCCAAACAAGAAAACTCCAAGCAGACCAAAGTCCCAAGCATCTGTCTAATTTTATTTTGCTTCATCTAGCTATGTACGAGTAGTTTACTACTACATGTTCATATGGTTCCTGGAGTTAGAAGTACCTAGTGTATACGTCCTTGTGTATGTGGGCCTAGCTTCTAGTCACGGCAGCTACTGCATGCCATCATGCGTACTTGAATTTTTATTTCTTGTCACAATTAGGTTAAGTCGGTTAAAAACCGAACACCGAACCGAATTCTCGTCTAACCGAATTACAAATTAATTAGAAAACCGATATAATTTCGGTTCTCATTTCTTATTACCCGAATTATCAAAAAAACCGAAAAACCGAACCGAATTTTCGGTTAAAACCGAATGCCCATGCGTAGTTACAAGGGTGCTGTCTTAAGAGTAGACTTGAAGATTTGTATAACAATAGTATAAGTAGATCATTTCCGACATATAATGCGATGAGTAGTTGGTAGACATTCTGCAGTTCGATGTGACTTATTCAAATATAGCTAAGAAGATGATAAACTGAACAGTGTTGTTTTTTACGCATCTAAAACTTACTTAACATGCAAAGTGAAAGAGCGGATGCCGTAAACTTATACTCACACGAAAAATAACTTCAAACCTTTTATGCAAGTGTTATGTCCTTTTCTTGCCAGTGTACTTCTTTTCTGAAACTACTGAACATATAGATAGATCGAAGAGTGAAAAAGAACAAAGTACTACGTTTTCTGGTTACGTATTCACAGGCTACTTGCAAATGCCTATTAATACGCTTTGATGATCGGCTTGCGAACTTTCGACAAATACGTTTCTCTTCACGGTGCGCGTAAAAGCTCTAGCGAAAATACGCCGTGGCCACGCCTTATATGACCAGGCAGGCCAGGACACGGGCTCCCTCTCTCGCACATCCGCCTCCCCAACCCGCACAGACACGAGGCGAAAACCCTCAAACCCTAATCCCCATGGCGGACTCCGACGCGACGGCGGCGCCGCCGCCGGAGGTGGCGCCCGAGGCGCAGACCCCAGCCGCAGGCCTCTCCTCCGACGTCGCCGCATCCGAGCCCGCCGTCCACGCGCTGGAAGAGACCGCCCCGGAGGCTGCCGAGGGTGAAGGCGACCACAAGAGGAAGCTCGACGAGGTCGATGCGGGCGCGGAGGCGAACGGCGACGCGGAGGACGCCAAGCGGCCTCGCGTGGACGGCGACGGAGCAGGTGAATCTCCCTCTCTGTCTCACCTAGGGTTTAGTGTCTCGGCGATGAGGCTGGCTTGTCAATCGTGGTCGGATTCCTTTAAGCTTGGGTTGGTCTGTCCTGATCCGGTCATTGTCTCTGCTGGGACCAGATGCGGAAAACATTGAGGCCTCCGATAAGCCTGAGGAGCAAGCCCCTGCGGCTGCTGAAGGGGTCGCAGATGCCGAGAACGGCAAGGCTGCTCCTGATGCGGGCTTGCAGGCAAGCTCTGAGGACAAGCCGCTGGAGGCCGCAGCAGACACCGTGACTGAAGCACCGCCGCAGCAGCAAGGAGGTGATGCAACCGGTGTCGCGCAGGAGACTACACGGCTAATTGAGGTGCCCAATACCAAGGTACGGTTGATGTTGATAATATACTCCGTGCGAAACTTAAGAGAAACATAGATAGATAGCGTCAAACACTGGTACGAACACGTGTGATCCGGAATGTAACGTTTTATTCTGATTCTGGAAATTCGTGCAGGTCGGTGTTCTTATAGGAAAAGCTGGCGAAACGATCAGGAACCTGCAAGTGAGCTCAGGCGCGAAGATCCAAATCACAAAGGATGCAGATGTTTCTGCAGAGGCTGTTACTCGTCCAGTGGAATTGGTTGGAACTCTTGAAAGTATTAACAAGGCTGAGCAGCTTATTAAGAGCGTTATAGCTGAGGTATGCTAAACATATATGGTGCTTGTTAGTTGTTGACTTTAGCTTTATTTCTGTTTGTGGAAGTGACATTGCTAAGGCTTGCTCCAATGCTTCTATTCCAGGCTGAGGCTGGTGGTTCCCCTGCCTTGATAGCCAAGGGTTTTGGGTCTGGGCAGTCAGGTTCAGAACAGTTTGAGATGCTTGTCCCTGATAATAAGGTTAGGTTTCAATGTTTGTGAGGAGTCAAACTATTTCATTTGCTTAACCGACTTAATTATTTGCTAGGTTGGTTTAATTATTGGAAAAGGTGGTGAGACAATAAAAAACCTGCAAACTAGATCGGGTGCTCGAATCCAGGTAGATAACTTGAGTGTCATGTTGGCATTATTCACAATTGTAGCTTATGTTATCCAAGGTTTGAGGTTGGCAATAAATGTTTTTGTAGTTAATTCCTCAACATCCTCCTGCCGGTACTACATTAACCGAAAGGACTGTGCGTGTTACTGGCAATAAGAAGCAGATAGAAGCTGCAAAAGAACTGATTAAACAAGCTATGAATCAGGTGATGTGATCCTGCTCTCTGTGCCTTTTGTTGTTCAATTATTTTGCTGTGACCAAGTCACTGATGCTAGAGGGTGATATGATTCTGCTTTATGTTTATTCATTCATCTGTGCTGTGATCAACTCAGTATGCTACATGCTTGTCAATTGCCCATGTCCATTTGTGTTGCGATCAACTTTAGGATGCTTACCACTCTTACCTTCCTGCTGTGCTGTTACCAACTTAGTGTTATGAAGTTTTTGTATTTATGTTATATGATACATATAATCATATCATGAGCTACTGCCTGTGTATTTTATTGATTCCTTTGTCTGGTCGTTACACATATCTCTGGGCTGTGGTACACTTTTCGTCAATTATATGTTATTCACTGTGCTATATACTACAAATAAAGGGGATCTACTTTGTTCTCTTTTGTACCTTTTAACTTATTTGTCAATTTGGATTTACTTGTCAATTAATAAAACTGGTGATGTTTGGAGGTTATTCATTTGGTTGGTTATTGTTGTAAAACATGTTTTTTTTTGTATACATAACTGAAAATCTGTCCTAGTTGTCGCTGTATTCGTACCACCTCCACATGTAGTATACCTGACCTAAGGTTGGTTGTGTATATGAGAACACTTTAGCAAAAATGCATTCTTCATTTGCAAACAATGTGGGAAATATTCTGTCAGTTGATCGTGTTTTGGGGTGTTGGATTTTCCCCATCATGGAAACTGAATGATTATAGACTAATCTGTGTTTTCTACAATGGACTATCAGTCTTGAATTATAGGAGTGCATAATTGGACTGGAAGGTAAGTCCATTGTTTGCTCTATTTTCCTTGATCGATCAATCCGTCTAGGATTTGTAGTAGTTTCGCCCACATCATTTTTTGTGGGGATATTTGTTATTAGAGCATCACCAATGACCCTCAAATATTTAATATTGTATTTTTTATTTCTCATTGATATCTCTGCGTACCATGATGAAATTGTATTGTGCTCAACACTGGCTCATCTAGCTACTGTGATTGCCGTGACATAATGTACGTCACCAATTATATGGAAATAAAATTAAATCTCAAAAAATGTTCCAAGTTGCAGGTAATAATGAAAGTAGTTTGTAGTGTAACTGGCTTCACAATTTTTGCAGTTCATATTAAGACTTATTAAACTTGGTATATTAATTGAATTCACAGTGGTGTTCGTAACTCACCATAAACATGGGAATATTTAAATGAAAGTATAGCACATGCTCCATTTGCTGAATGCTTTAGCATGATCCTTGTCTTTGGCTTTGCAATTATTCTGTACACATGGTTTGGCCAATTAGCTTCTTGCTAACTGCTAGATAAAGATCCGATTCTGTTTCCTACATCAGAAGTCATAGCTGACACATCAGGTTCTGTCCCTTCCAGTTTCCATGAATTATCTTTTGTTGAAGGTGCCAATTTGGAGTTGGCTGGGTGTCCTAATGCAGATTCAGCTAGGCTTTCCTGATGGGGTCATCTCCTTCATTGCATGCACAGATGAGGGATATTTGATCATTATCCCTTGCCCTTGCATGTGTTTTGTAGTTGGGTTAACTGGTAAGGTTGCTTATGGCCGAAACAGAAAGAAAAAACAATGCGGCATTGGAAGACTGCACCAAATGTATCATTGCCATGACAAGGATACTGCATCACCATGTCTAGGTTTGCTAAACTAAATTGTTTGCGACTCTTGTCTATAGAACCGCTTCCTCTATAGCTGAAAACTGTGTTTTCTTCTCACATCACTTGTCTTAGTTTTCTGATGTGTTACTCACAACTGCAATTCCTGTCCCTTTAGGAAGTTGGGGCCAATTAACATGTGCTATCATGTTGTGCTTTGTATGTCATCACACCATGTTCTTGAATATTTGAAAACATTGTTTCTTTAAACTTGTGAAGCTGTTGTTGCCTTATTTGCACTAAAGATCTTGTTGATATTTGCATTGTGTTATCAGTGTCTCCTCATTGACATTATTTGTTTATTATGTACCATGGTTCAGATGCCATTGCCCCTTGTTAATCTTTTCGCTCTAGATCTCCTGAGAAGTCATTGAAATGTTTAAAGATGTTAGTTGTCATCTTTCTCTTGGTAGACTACTTCATTTGATTGATTTACCTATCAAGTTCATGCAGGTTATTGTTGTACACCGTTGCTATGCATACTTGCAGTTATCCTCTACATTGCTGTATTAGTGCCCTTTGTTAGGTTTTGAACTGCATTATCTGGTTTTTAACATCCTTTCTTGAACAGGCCTTTCCAAGAAATACAACTCAGACTGGTGGCTATGGGCCGCAACATCACCATCCTCAGAGTCATGGTGCAGGCTCTCAGTGGGGGCCACGTTCTCAGCCACAGCAGTATGGATATCCACCAAGGGGGCCTCCGCCTCAGAATGCGCCATACTCTCAGCCGCCCTATGGTGGCTATCCACAGCAGCCTCCGCCAAGAGGTGGCATGGGCTGGGATCAGAGGCAGGGTCCCCCGCCTCATTCTTCACACCAGGGTGGTGGTTATGACTATTACAAGCATGGATCTCAACCATATGAAAGCCAGCCACCAAACTACCCTCCTGGACCAGGTAACTACAACAGTTATGGGCCACCATCAGCTCCAAGCTATGGACAACCTCCGTATCCGCAATCTGGACCTCCACAGAACTATGGCCCTGGATATGGTGATCCTAGATACAGCGCTCCTGCACCAACCCAGTACTATGGGCAGCCACCAGCGGGTCCACAGCAAGGCTACCCTCAACAGCCAGATCCTTATGCCAGACCTCCATATGGTGGACCTGCACAATGGCCACCCAGAGGCGGCGCTCCTGCAGGAGATGGTGCTTACCAGGCGCCACCTCCTGCGTCTTATGCTCCACCAGCTCAGCAACCTCCTGCTTATGGTCAGACATACCCAGCAACAGGACCTGATGGGTATGCTCAACAGGGTTACCCACAGCAGGGTACTCAAGCGCCGGCAACGTATGGTCAGAGTGCTCCGGCAGGACCAGGGTACAGTCAGCAAGGTGGCTATGCACAGTATCCTCCATCACAACCTGCATATGGTGGCGATCAATCAGCTCAAAACAGTGCCAACTACGGGTACCAGGCAGCTCCAGCTGATCCCAACTATGCCAATGCTGCCTACCCACAGTCGGGATATGCTGCTGCACCAGCAACTGGGCAGCCTGGATATGGTCAGGCAGGATACACCCAGCCACCTGCAAATCCGCCAAGTTATGATCAGTCAGCGCCACAACCAGCCGCTGCTCAAAGCGGTTATGCTGCACCCCCTGCGAATCCACAGCCTGCTGTTGCAAAGGGCGTGTCACCGCAGCCAGCTGCTGCTGCTGGATACGGCGGGCAGTGGACTGCATGAGTTCAGTTTCTGAAGCCCTGCTGATAGCAAGATACAATTGAACGCCATGTTTTGTCTCTTGAGCACCATCCTCTGTCGTGTACTGTAAGCTCCTGGCGTATAATTGTTCTGCTGCATCTCTGTAGTACCTAGTAGATATGGTTATGACAGCTTTGAACTTCCTATTCAGCTGAGAAGAGAACCTTGTTAGGTTATAACTGTAATTTCTGGATATCTTTTCAGTTCGCTTTGTTTGCACTTTGCTTGCTGATGCAATCGTTTATGTTCTGGAAATATGTTTCTTGGAATCATGCTATAACGCCCTTAGTTAATTTAATACACATCAGACTAAACTGCAACATTAGAACCAATATGCATGGAATGCAAGTACACGTATATTACATATTCTAGTGTGGCAATTGCTCTTTGCTCTACTTAATAGAGCATTTCGAACTCAAATTGCAACCGGACGGACAATCACATTCTTCAAGGCCTCGCACAACGCCATATTAGCTAGAAGATTGAGATAAATCGAAGTGATGCCTCTCGGAGCTCAATTTTAAGTGATATTCTCCCACTGAATTCCGAAGATCGTCACTGAAGACGTTCTGAAACATCATGGATTTGAATGAGTGTCGGCGAGCCGATCGGCATTCCCCTGTCATCCCATGCCAACTTCACCCAGCACATTAGGCATCACAGGAGTGACGGTCAGAGCCGGAAGGGGCTGCATCGCACCTTCATGTGCAAGTAGAGAGAGGCCTCACCTGCGGTGCTCGAGCTCTTCTTTCTATAGCCTTCTCTCCTGAACAGCGTCTCCTATCTGGGCTGCTCCGCCTTGCTGCGTTTTTCCATCCCCAACGCCTCCCTCCTCCTCGGCTCGACCTAAAGCACCATGAAAGATCGTCATCATACCATCAAGCTCTCGGACGCAACAGGCAACATAACTGCAGGCCGATCGGGAAACAAGTTCAATCGATGACGTGTTTATTTCAGATTACCAGCAACCGAGGCTTAGCCCGGATGGCTACCAGGGTGATGATACCTGTGATGCCCCCCCCCCCTCCGCTCGAGTTCGAGTCCCGGTACTCACTCGCGGGCGTGGATGCACCGTTGCACTTCTGTGCCCTGAAAACTTAATACAATGCCGCCATGGGCTAGTCCTGGCTGGTCTCGGATTTTTTATTTCAGATTACCACGGTATCTTGAATAGTGTAAGCAAGTGTGTAAGAAAACAGTTCCACCGTTTCTGTATTACCTTGGAAGTGAGGATTGAATTTGTGAAAGAAATGAATTATCTCCCACCCGCCGGTTTCCACGGTTTCAGTTTTTGCACACCCTTACCCGTAATTTTACTACTCGTAACTACAATATTTATTTGATCCAAACAACTGAAATCATTTGAAACTGTAGTTTTTCAGAAACTATTTCCAAAATAGCTTTTTAAAAAACTTTGAATCCAAATGGGGATTAACTATCAAAACATCGCCTTTCCAGAAAAAACTTCTGCCAAAAGAAGAACAGTTTTTTACACCACCAATTTTGTTTGCTCAAAATAACCAGGCTGACAACCTTCCCCTGTGCGGTATCCAGTCAAGCCCCAGGACATACTGAGCGAGTATAATGTCCATACCCCATACATTCTAGTACAGTAGAAAAGTCGATCCACACTTTGAGGTGTATTGCAGAACCAAAATTAAGGAGCACCGAGCAGTTTATATTCAGATTGAATTATCCGTCATGGGTTGGTCCAATCTACACGCTACCAGAACAGCCACGCAAAGATCTTGACTTAATGAAGAAAATTTAGACTTTCAAAGGAACTTATGGGGCTGATTTGGTCAATCTCTTGGGCCTCTGTTTGTAACAAGACTTAGACACATCTTCTCTGTCATGAATCAACACAGCCACACAGGTTATATCTTCAGCCGCACATACAAATGGATGTAAATCATGTAGAAAAGAACTTGTATGTCCAGGTAAAGGAGGCATGGCAAAGCGATAGCATCATCCCAACGGTAAAAGAACAATCTTTTATTCTGGAGGACCAAGAACACTCGAACGGCAGGACTACACTGTTTTTTTGGCAATATAGACTGAACGTATGCAAAAAATAATAAAAAATCGTACAAATATATGTATTTAACTACAAAGTTCAAACTGACTACACAACCTTATTGTCCTGGCTCCGTCACTGACCAACGGCACCCCTCACGCCCACTTCTGTTCATCGACTGATGGATTTATTCGTGAAACTACCATCATTCTTTCATGCCCTGCAAAAGAAAAACATCATCCTTTCAGACTTGTTGAGTTGCAGGCTTGCACTCCAAGAATCATGCTGGGAACACCAACTGCCAGATAATATGGCATAGAGCCCGGAGGAATCCCTGGTGTTCAACTTCCTCAGGAAGCCTCAGCATGCTCGCCACCTTCTCAAACTTCTCCTGCCCAATGGAGGCATCCCCAGGTGAGGACAGCGGCCCGAGGTCCTTGTGGAGCTCCGGCAGCGACAACGCCCACTGCATAGCCCAGACAGAGAGGGGCCGCATGTAGTGTAGCCCACGGTAGCCACCCTCCGCCGTCCATGCCTCCGGCGTCTGGAACGCATACCTGCATATTAGTTAGATTTACTCATTGTCAGTCAATCGTCATGGGGTTCATTTCAGTTTTCAGGCGCGGTTCGGTGTACTGACCCGAAGCCATCTTTGGACCAGCTGGCGTCGTGAACACCCTTGGCCGTTCGGAACGCGGCCTCCAGCATGCCCTCGTGGATCATGCCGGCCGCGACGGCGTAGGTGGTGCCCGACCATATCTCCTTGGACTGCGTCGACGACATGTCGATGGTGCCGTCCGGCCGCATCCCGTTCACCGCCCCGACTGTCCCACCCTTCACCCGCATGACGTTGTAGTCGAGCACCGTCCCCAGCGCGCTCCGGGCCTTCTCCTCCTCCACGACCGGCTCCAGGCCGCACACGTGAGCATACCATTGCCCGGCGAGCTGGTCGGCCTGGATGGAGGAGCTAGTCTTGCCACCGCTGTTGTCGTAGTTGAAGTAGGTGCCGTTCCAGAGCTCGTCATTGTACACGCGCTTCGCCCTTTGGTGCTGCGCGCGGAAGTAGCACTCGGTGTCTCCATCACCGACGATGCGTGCCATGGCCGCAGCGGCCTGCAGCGCCACGACCCAGATCCCGCCGGTGTAGGCGCTTACTCCGGACACGGACCATAGGTCGTATGTCTGGTCAGGGCGGCCCTCGTTCTCGATCATGCCATCCCGGTCCCGGTCAAACTGGTCCATGTAGGCCATGGCCAGGTACACTGCCGGCCACGTCGCCCTAGCAAAGCCAACGTTGCCTGTTGCGACAACGTCCCGGTAAATCTGCAGCACAAACTTCGGGTTGAGATCCTTCCAGCGCGACGGGTCATGGATCATGTAAGCGTTCAGCTCAAACCACGGGTCATTCAGCCCCATGTCGTGCGGCACCGATCCAAGAACCTGCACATTGTTTTGTTCAGGTGAAGGTCGTCAGGTGAAACTCTCCCACTGTTTTTCTCAATAAAAAAAATGGCAGGAAATAATAAATGGCGCCACCGCACTCGCATACCTTGCGTGACACGGTCTTCCCGTTTAGGGTGCGCATAGGGCGGGGGTCGTGGAGGAGGACGGCCCTAGCAAAGTCCCGCTGGAGGCTGAGCTCGATCTCCGGGAAGAGAGAGAGCAGCGCAAAGGAGGCATAGAAGTGGACGTCGTAGGTGTTCCACATGTGGTACTCCATCCCCTCCAGGTACAAGAACTGCCCCACATTCTCCTCGCTGTCACCCAGCAGTGCTGCACCAAATGCTGCGGCCGAGTGCAGATTCTCCGTCACAGATGTCATCTCACGCAGGACGCCATCCGCCGTGGTCTTGCTCGTGCCGGTGGCGGTGCCCTGAAGGTCTGTGTGGAACACGTCAAGGGAGAATGGCTCAGTCCCCGTCCCGGATGAGGCAACGCTGATCTTTGGAGGCAGCCCATCTGCGTCCCTTGTCATAGAGATGTATGGTCAGTTCCATTCTAGGAAATTTGTAGTATAAGAGATCAGAACATTGCTGAGAGGAGATCCGCAAATTCGCAATCACCTGTCCATATGGTGCCTCCAGCATTCAGATAGTAAAGTTCGTTGAACAGTGCAATCGGATACCTGAAGACAGTTATGACATTAGTTGTTAAAGATTAGAGGCATATGGTGTCAAGATTACCATATCAATACCAATTTTTTTTTAGCACCAATCAGTTTAGGTACTAAGTCTATAAATTACTTCTTGCCTAGTGATTTTATACCCTGGAAGACTCTGGAGAAAACTCCGAAGAGAGTAGTACGAAATGATTACCATTCAGGCAGCCTTTTGTCTTGCAGAATAGGTCTCTGCCACTCTTCAATTTTAGACTCCCAATCCAAGTGTTCTACATTGAGAGAAGGAATAGCATATGAGCATCAGAATTCTGCAACAGCGCTTTTTCCCCTGTGTCTAACAGTCAACAGATCTTACCAAGAAGGGCATCATGAGCCAAGCTCTCTGCAGCTGCATCTCGATTGAAGCCATAGAATTTGGTGTACCTCCTGTTCCAGAATACCATGTCAGCGACAAGGAAAAATAGCTAATACTAGTAAACCATGCAGATTCAACAAATATGCAGGCACATCACCTGTGATACGTTTTCCGGTCTGGGAACTTGACCTCGGGGCAGGACCACGACACCGCAAAGGACACCACGCGGGTTCCCCCAGCTGGCACCGTGGTTGCTGACGCAACAGCTGCTCCAATGGATGATCCAGGCTTCGACACCCTTGGCTCTTTGTCGGTGCGGGCTTCGTTGAAGGAACCATGCTATGTGCAGCAGATGTGCAATGATCAGAATATTACATGTTCAGAGAACATTGGCGCAAGTTGCGAACGAACTGGGTGGATGCTGACACGTGTTAAAGGTTGTGCATATGCTGTAAATAGTACCTTCTTGATCTCCTCCCACATGTTCTTCGCCGTGAAGTCGCCGGAGTTGGAAGATCCCATCGTGAAGAAAGGGCAGTCTGTGACACGGATGTCCTCTGTTTCTTGAGATGCGATTGCAAATGTCACTGGTGGGTGCCCATCCGCAGTCCTACATTTGTGTCATCTCAAGTTCACTGTTACATTAGAGTCTTTATCATTTGAAGTTCTGCACAATGAACTATTTAACATACCTGTGATGGAGAAGAACCCCATGCACACCATCACGCTCTCTGTGCAAGAACAAAGAGTATAATGGAAAGAAAATAATTAAGGTTGTCAGGGAGATTGATGCAAATGGCATGAAATAGAATTTGTGACGAAACAAAAGACAGACGATATTTGACGTTCATTACATCATCTTAGAGTTGGTGTGATTTCCTGTCAGCTCTGATTGCCCACCAACAGAATTCTAGATAAAAAAAGAAAGGTCAATTATTCACTCGAAGATGCTTTATCTTTTCATTGAAAGAGTAAAATGTTTGGCTTAAACTTACAGCCCATGTGAAGAGTAAAGTTACATCCGCAGCTGTGCTCCCAGAATTATGCACCTGTAAAACTCGGCAGCAGAAGTAAAAGAAGGAGTATCTCAATTAGCATCAATTACATTTGCAGCAGATAAAGAAAAAAATAGTAGAAGCTATACCGTAAAGGTGAAAACTGCAACAGGGAAGCTGCTCTCCCTGTAGTTGTGAGGGAGGAATGGTGATATCTGACGGCAGGTGATTTTGATTTCAGGGTCAGGTTCGCCTACGTTGCAATTGTGTTATCTTAATCAGTAATGGTGTACGTGATAACTTCTTCAGATAACTGACATGTATCTATCAGATAAGAGATAAAACTGCATATGGAACTTTATTGCAGTAAATTACCATCATATACTGTCCAAGATCTTGGAAACAAGGCATGGTAAGTGCAATTCTTCTCCTTAAGTTTCCAGTCCCAAGATCCAATAGCGGCCTTATCAACTCCCCTGCAAGTATGCATAATGAACGAAATCTCTGGATGAGTGGTCAGAAATAAGATTGTTGAGATTCAAAGCTTACTTGAGGTCATCAGCACTGGGTGCGGACAACACTGTGGAGTAGCTCTTTCCGTTGGGACGTGAAATAAAAGCCTAGACAAGTGAATAGTGGTAATCACTAATTAGATGTTTCTTTACAGTTAAGAGTGACAAGAGGCATTGCAAATCAGGAAATGGAAGAGTAAAGTATAGTTACTGAAAACTGATTTGCAAGGATAAGCTTTTCTTCATATAATGCTGGGAATATCTGAAAATGCTGAAAATACCCTCTGTAGCTTCTCCCGATGCTTCCTGCACTGATAACATGATATGTTTTGAGAACAGAACTGTATCATCCAAAGTATAATCAGCTAGAGGAACATATCCGAGTTAAAATCACCAAGGCAAGGTTAAATGTGACAGCAAAGCTTATTCCTCCTGATGTATATGGAGGTTAATTAATTTAGAATCTGCAGAGAAAAGGCCAAAGTATTTACCCTATCCCACCAAGGGGTAGGCCACGGCAGCAGTTGACATTCCATTTCCTGAAGATATCATAGATTGTATCCTTCACAGGTGAAGAATTGTTTGTTAAGTTCGGTGACAAGGCAGAGTAAATTTACTTCAATGCTTGAAGTAAGAAGAATGACGATTGATGTATTTTATAAATGTTCAACACTTACTCGGCCTTTTCCCTTTTCTTCGGCATTTATCATCACTCCCTTGAGAATCATGGGTATCTGCAGTACCACCAGAAGTGGTTAGCGTTAAGTCCACAAATGAAGTAACATACGTATACTTAGTACTCAAGGCACAAAAAAAATGTTCTTCGACCTGTCAGTTGATGATATGACTGGGCATACCATTTGCAGCAGATATCATTAGCAACAGTGACAGGTTTTTCTTAATGAAACACTTGGTGAAGGCCCTCAAACAGAGTATTCTTTCGATGCTTTTGAACCATTTTTGCCTCATTTTTCAAACGAATAAGTTTTCAAACTTTAACCACATCCGACCTCCAAACACAATGTCTCCTTGTGTAGCGTCGACCAGGAGGTGTGAGATGTGGTTTAAGTTTACTAATTAGTACGTTAAGAAAAGGCGCACAAAACGGTCACATTCTTCAAAATATACTCACACAGAAATCTTGGAGATATAGAGTATGTTCAAATACTTACAATTGATACCACATCATGCATGGTCATGCTAAACATTTCAATCTTCTTTCCTTCGTCATCAAATTTCCTTTGCCAAGTTCTTGTCGCTGGTTGTGCACAATTGATTTGTGAGTGCGTCTAAAGTTAAGGAACATTAGTATCATGCTAGTTTACTGTGGCAAAGACATTACAGATTGAAGCATGTGTAAAGAAGAGCCTTGATAAAAAAAAAACCCTGCCCTTACCTCTGTTTGCTCTAACTCTGAAGTTCCCATCTTGGTATGGATATTGTTTGGGTTGAGCTATACTGTTCTTTCTCTGTAAAGAAGGCATGCACAGTTAGAACGAAATAGCCGAAGATAAGCCTCCTACATTGAAAAGGGCCTGAATCAAGATCCAGTTTACTGATCTATGATAAGTTTTGTAGGCATATCTTGTTTCATGACAATATCTATTTGGAGATCATTGTGTAACAGATAATGAATATTGTGATGAAAGTTTGGGATTTCAAAGAATCAAAATGTGAAAAACACTGACACCTCAGATTTCATTTGCACAAATATCTCTGTATTCAAACTAACCATTTCCCTTCTCCAAGAAAATAGAACCATTTTGAGTAGGAAATAATCGATTAAAATCATGTGGTCCAACATTCAACTTTCAAGCAACTACAGATAACTAACAAAGCGAGGAGAACAACAGTACCTGGATCTGAATGCGTCCACTCTAGAACACCTGCATTGCTTGGCTCTGATCCTCAGCTTTGCTTTATAGAACTCAATCACTCAAACATGTGCAACAGTGGGTCTTATTGTCAAACAAAATAATCCCCTTTTTTAATTCTTGTGTGTCAGCGTAGTTAAATAATGCTGTCCTTTTTGTTCCCTTAAATTAAGGATAATAATAACATATAGTATGGGTACAGATCACTGCTAAGGTCACTTACCTGTTGGGGTTGCCAATCAGAAACCTCGCCTTGTATTGTTATTTGTTCTGTTCGATAGCCTTTTATTGTCTTAACCCTATGATTATATAGGAGCTGGACTCCACATGCTACTTTGCCAAAAAGGAATAAAGTTTTACAGGTTGTAATCAAGAACATGATTGGTACAAAAGAAAGATCCATGATGAAAACTGACTCATCAGGTACTACTACAAGAAACTGCTCTTAAAGTAGCAGGACAAAGATGTTATCCATGCCAATGAGTGAGTTGAAATATGCACTTTCGCTGGTTTGCCTTTTGGTAGCTAATAGCAGTTTGAGCCTCTGCAATCATGCACATTGCCACTGGAAGTCAATCCAGATATAAGGGGCGTACAATGCAGAAAGGGATGTCTAGCTCTAACATGTAATGTATTCATGATGTTGACAAGTAACCAAGAAGCTTATCTTGGAGTTGCAACAAAATAATGAGATTAGGATGCTGTTTGTAAGTCGAGTTGGGACAAAGGCCTCGGTAGGTGTGGACATTTGCATATCAGCATGTTGGCCATGTGCAGTTGGCACATTGCCATTGAAAACCATCCGCGCAGCACAATGTAGAACTTAAATGCATAAAGAAGGAGCGGCTTGGTGACCTCAACTTGCGATCGCAGATCTACTTAATTTGTTACTGTACGTCTCATATGCAAAATTATTGCGAAATATTTGGCTTATCATAGATTCGATTCGATCTTGCATTCTTGCTGATGAGGAATGAGCTTATCCACTCCCTTTCCAGAAGAAACTTCAAAATTATTGCGAAAATAAAGTCCTTAATGTTGCAAATCGATCTCTCGAAATGCATGCACACGATGAATGCTTCTGGGAGCTGAAGCTGTTCTAGCTATTCTACAGTATATCTTTACAAACAAACGAACCCGACAACAAGACGACTGGACTGTTCTCGATCCCTGCTGCAGTTTGCTTCGAACGGGCTGGGGGACCGCTGCCGTCGTGGTCCGGCCACCGCCGCACGCATCCCGCCAGCAGGAATCGCCACCGGACTGGACGACCGGCCACCGCCGAAGCATCTTCTGGGGAATCGATCGGATTCTGTGGGGGATGGACAAAAGCTGGGGGTAAAATGGTCCACACATAGGGTGTGTTTGTTTTGTGCGGCTGTGCCCAAGATTGTCCTATCGACATTATTTCTTTGCAAAGTACCCTACTCCCAGTCGGATGTCGATACAACTCATGTTGAAACACATAACTAGCACGAATTAAAATGCAAATCAAATAATGTACAATTTAATTGAGCGCCAACTTAGTTCTTAGCTAGCTCAGAACTAGCAAATCCCTTTGGCCTAGCCCATATTTTGGCTAACGAGTACTTCCCCCACTCTCACTGCCATGAATAATCCTCATGAATAACTCCTTGTTTATCCTATAGAGCCTTCAAAAATTCTCTGCGTTAATATTGCTTCATTGGAAAAGTAATTGGTGTAGAGGACCCTCCATCCTCCGTCAGGGCTTGGATTTCCTTCTCCCAAACTTGGATCCTCCATGTCGTGGACTAGCCTTCTGGTGCTTGACGGTTTGCATTTGTCGAAGACAAGAAGATCGACAAGTTCTCGTGAACGTCGGCGTCGAAGGGATCCTCCTCCATCAATTGATGGATCATTATATCGTTATCGATGTTCATGTCCATGAGTGAACATAAAAAAATTGTCAATCAAGCGAGCCGGAGCGATAGAGGCAACAACTACGAAAATGCCGCCTACCAAAGGAAACAGTCGAAAGCATGCAGGACACACGCGTGAAGTGGCCGCCGCATTCAGGGCTCGATTCGACGAACGCTAGGCGGTGAGATGGGCAGGAGGTGAGGGGAGGCATTGTGAAAGCAGATGTAGGCGGACCACTAGCGTCGAAATAGGCAACAGTGGCGGAGGGGGAGGAGGCGGGAGGGGAGGCACGTCGTGGAAGAAGGGGTGAATGGCCCGGGATGCTGGCAGGTGGTACCCGACGTGATTTTACCTACATGGCGAGAGGCACAACTTTAATCCAGCGCACCTAGCATGTACATTGTGGTGTGGGGATGCGCTTTGGGCACCAGACACGCTACTGGGCCACTTCGAACAGAAACGGCCTTTAGGCACGAGGATTGGGGCCTCGTTTGGGGTACGCAACTGGAGATGCTCCTACACGGTCAGTACCGTTTTCTGGAACAAAAATTACGCAAAAATTTAGTAGCATTTCTAGCATACCTCATAGTTTGGCCTCACATGTAAGCGACAACGTGAACTTGCAGCCATTCTCTTAATGCATGTATAATGATTGATAAGATGGTCTTGTTTTAATCTGCTATTGAGATATAATAAGAAAAGTTGAAGTACATAGGTTAAGTTTTAGTCTTATCTTTATCTTTAGGAACTATGAATTCACAAATATGTGGTGAAAAAGATTGTTGCTAAGAATGATATCTCTGTATTAAGGAAGGCAAAGAATTTTTCAACTTTCTTTTTCCTTCACTAAGTGTTTATCCTACGTCGCTAGATAACACCCTTGTACATGCCCTTAGTTTTTTCCGTAACGTTTTCCTTACCACAATGCACCTTACCCATGGCACCGTAGACCCTCCAGGTGTTAGAGCATCTCCAGCCGTTGGCGCTCTCCACGGCCACGACTAAATAGCGCCGGATTAGATGAAAGTTTCGATCAGGAAGCGTCGAAGTTCCAGCCGTCTCCCCGGTAGACGCCCGGTGTTCGGCGTTTTTAAGAAAAAAAACGTCCCTGGCTGCCAAATATCTAGCACAGTTCGGCGAATTTGACCAGTTTTGCTTTTGGCTTATTTTTACAAATAAACATTAGAGTTCAACAAAACAAGTAAATAAATTGACAAGTTTTCAAACAAATCAAATGGAAACTAGTTGGTGTTGCCTCGAAGCGTCCATATGTGTTTCACCAGATCATCCTGCAACTGTTGATGCATTGTGGAGTCTCGGATCTCCTGATGCATAGTGATGAACGCAACCCATGATGTCGGCACCTGGTGATTAGGCTGTGCAAGAGGACTCTCTCTGTCATATGGTGCAGCTTGTTCGCTCAGAGGAACCAGATACTTTCACTCATTCTCGATAATCGTGTTGTGTAAGCACACACAACAGTTCATCACCTTCCACATCTGATCTTTGGACCAAGTTAAAGCGGGGAACCGGACTACAACAAATCTCTGCTGGAGGACACCAAATGCACGCTCGATGTCCTTTCAGCGACCTTCTTGTTCCTTGACAAACTCCTGCTCCTTCGGGAGGACGGGTGAAAGAGCAAGATCTATATCCCGTGTTTTGTGTGTTTGATGATAACATTTGAATGAATTTAACCGTGCACAAAGATTATTTTTGTTAGATTTGCAAGTGCACGGTATCCTTGCTGAGCACGTCATGATCGGAGGACTGAAGCGTAGCTTATAGATTTTCTTGTTTTGTGTGTGTGTCGCGAGGTGACATGGTTGGAGAGTAAAAGAGGAAAAAGCAGTTTCAGCCAAATCGGTACTACCGGTACCAGGAGCGGTAGTACCGCTACCCTACTGGTACCGCCCAATGGTACCGCTCTAGAGCTTTGCACTGAGAAAGTCCCACAGAACACATTGCGGTACCTCTGCGGTACCTTGAGCGGTAGTACCGCTCGAGAGCGGTAGTACCGCCTCGGTACCGCTTAAGTACCGTAACATAAGTTACGGCACTACCGTTGTGGTACCGCTTGGGATCCAGTGTGTCCCAGAGGCCATTGCGGTACCTCGAGCGGTACCGCAAGCGGTAGTAACGCTCTGTGTCCACGTGGATAAGTTCTGTGGGGATTTCGAATCCAGAGCGGTAGTACCGCTTAGGCAGAAACTGCACATAACGGTTGGATTTGAGGAGACCTATTTAAAGGGCTCTTCTTCCCCAGCTCGTTTTTAGCTCTTCTCTTCTTCTCTCCTCCATTGTTCCTGAGCTCAAGCTTAGTGGATCTATCCACCTACCCAATCAATCTTGCTCATACTTTGAGGAGTGGTGGAGGAGGCTCCGATCTATCGTTCTACCAAGAGAGATTTCACCAATTCGTGGTAGTCCTTAGTGGATCTTGTTGGTAGGGTTCCTATGGTGGGATCTTGGAAGAAGTGCACCTATGGGGGCTAGCTTGGTGTTGTGCTAGCCCCATAGGTTGTTGGGAGCCTCCTAGTGTTGTGGAGCTCGCCCCAACCTTGTGAAGGAACCACCGCCTCGACCGGTGCCTTAGTGGAGAAGGGGAGCCCCTTTGTGGAGCTCTCTCGAGGAAGAAGGTGAGGCCTTCCTTCGTGGTGTGGCCGCCTAGCCTCTTGTGTGAGGCTAGCACCTCCTCAACGCAGACGTACTCCCTTTTGTGAGAGGAACTGCGGGAAACAAACCTCGTCTCGTCTCCGCGCCCTCCGGTTGTATCGCTCCTTACTCTTACTATCATGCTTGGTTCATTTACTTGTTGCACTTGTCTAGGATCATACTAGGATCATCTTGAGCATCAAAGCTACCACCTTTACTTCCGTTGCACTAAAAATTGAAAAAGGCTAAAACTTTGCGTAGCGTCCATTCACCCCCCCCCTCTTGTTCGCTACGATCCATTCAATTGGTATCAGAGCAAGGTTTTCTTGCTCGGGCTTTACCGCCTAAGAAATGGCCGAACAAGAGACGGTTGTGAATGGATCCCTTCCCGGTGAGCAATCACCTCCACCATCAATTGCCGATAGCACTCCGGC
Organism: Lolium rigidum; assembly: GCF_022539505.1. NCBI lineage: Eukaryota > Viridiplantae > Streptophyta > Magnoliopsida > Poales > Poaceae > Lolium > Lolium rigidum. The sequence goes on from NC_061508.1 coordinate 270,293,123, forward strand.
TACTTTGGATGACCTCAACAAATTGGAGTCATCCATTGTATCTCAAATGAAGACTATAATGATGGAGTTGATTGCTCCAAAACAAAACCCCATCATAGATCCTAAGGGAAGTGTCGATGTTCCTCCACAACAAGTCAACACCCTTCCTCTTGTTGGTTTTGTCGCCAAATCGACAAAACCACCTCGAGAAGGGGAACTTGAGGATGTTGGCACTTCATCAAAAGGGAAGGATGAACATCCGGTTGCGGGACAATTAGGAAGTAATCATGCGGTGCCTCCACCAAGTGATTACACCGTGAATGTCCCAATACCTATGCCTCATATTTTGACTCATGGTTCACCACCGCTACTTGAATCTAATAGCTTTGAAAATTGGCAATTCTTAATTCGTTCTCATGTGCGCAGTGCCTCTACCGAGCTTTGGCACATCATCGAGGAGGGTTATTCACCACGAAATCCAAAGAACTTGACAATGAGAGAGGTGGTGGATGACCAACTCAACGCCACCGCCATCAACATGATCCACATGGCCGTCACGCCCAAGGACCGCGCTCATATCCGCTCACTCAAGACCTCCAAAGGAAGCATGGGATAAACTCGACAAGTTCTTCCTCGGAAATGAGAGCATCCAAAGCTCTCGTTTCGATGAAGTGAACAACATGGCCGACAACTTCGTCATGAAAGAGGAAGAATCGCCCGAAGAGATGTACCGGCGCCTTATCGCTCTCGCCGTACAAATGCAAGATCTTGGAGCTACGTTTGTGGATGACCCTTGGATCAAGAGAAAGTTCTACAATGCTCTCCTTCCTTATGAGGAAGTAAAGTTGATGGCCATCCGCCAAAACGCCTCCTTCCGTGCTATGACCTCCGATGAAGTTCTCAGCGAAGTCATCGCTTTGGACATCTCCAAGAAGAATGCGGAAGATCTTGTTGCTCGCGCCCACAACATCCGCAAGCCCAACCTTGCGTTGAAGATGAAGGAGCATGAAGCTAGTGAGAGCGATGAGGATCCCATTGAGTGGGGTCCGGATGATCTCAAGGCCAACTATCATGAACACATGGCTCTTGCCGCCAAGAGTTTTTGGAGTGGAAACAAGACACGAAGCTCAAGATCAAGGAGATACTTTCCTCATGATTCTACAAGACACTCCTCCAAGATCCCAAGGGAGGATCAAAAGGGGAGATTATGCTACAATTGCGTCGACAAAAGTCATTTTGTTGCGGATTGTATCTACGAGAGAAGGGAAGACAATGGTGGAAGGCTCGTTCGAAAGAGCAAGTTCAAATCCCTCTCCAAAGGTTTCTCCAAGTTCTCCTCCAACTCCGATGACACCAAGGTTTCCTCCACCAAGAAGCCTAGAGCCTTCATTATCCGTGAGGAGTACTCCTCCGATGAAGGTGATGAGCGTGAAGACAAAGGGTTGAACAAGAAAGAAGAGGGAGTGGCCGCCATCGCCATTTCCACTCCCTCCATCTCTCTCTTCGACTCTCCAAATGAGAACCTCATCACCAACAACCCTCGTTGCTTAGTGGCAAAGGTATTGTTGGAGGTAGAACCCCTTTCCGAACCTACACCCTCTTCAAATGCTATATCTATTGTGGGTTTGGATGCTCCTCTCACTAACATGCTAGGGGATCAAGACCGTATGGTGGAAAAGGAGAGGCTTGAAAAGGAGGCGGAATTAGAGCTTATCTCTCTCACTCAAGCTCATGAGGAAGAGGTGTGCATGCGCATGTCTCTTGAAGCTAGTGCTATTGTTCTTGAAGACTCCAACAATTCCCTCATCTCCCAACTCATCAAGGACCGAAATTATGCTCTTGGTTGGGTGGATGAGCTCCAGACAAAGAAGCATTATCTTGAAGAAAGCCATGAATGGCTGCTTGAGGATGTTGCAACCCTTACCAAGAACTTCAAATCCTTGGAAAGCAAGTTTGAGCTCCTATCCGAGATGAGGAGGCATCCTCAAGAAGAAGTGTACAAGAAGAAAGAAGATGAAGGTCCCAATTCATGTTGTGATAAGCTCCTTGACGAAGTTTGTTTTTTGAGAAGACACAATGCAAGATTCTTGGAAGTCATTTCTACCCAAGAGGAAGCCTTGGATGAGTACTATCGCTTGAGTAAAGAGAAGGTGCCATGTTGTGATCATGAAGAGGAGATTGCCACTCTAAAGGGACACAAGAGCTTGCTCTAGAAAAGGAATTCTCTTCTATAAGAAGTGTTATCGGAACAATTCCGGGTGAATAAGGAGAAAGAGGTTCAAGTATTTGACATCACTCACCCTCACCCGGATCATGAAGATGAAGTCAACCATTATGAAGTCCAAAATTGAAAGTCTCCAAATCCAAGACCAATTCTTGGAAGGAGTCATTGAAGCTAGAATCGATGCCAATAAGGGATCTTGCAATGAAGGAGAAGTGGCTATGAAGCCAAAGAAGAAGAGAGGAAGAAGGATCAAGATAAAGAGGAACATTATTATAGGACCCATTGAAAAATGGGTTCCTATCTCCAAGTCTTGATCCGTGAAGGACCTTGCTTTCGGTGGTGCTTATTGGGTGGTTGGTGTTGAAGCCACTAGTCTTATGACCGGAAGCAAGGAATTTGTTGTCGTTCTCGAGCCATCTCTTTCTACTATCTCTCATGGCGACAACACAAGCAAGCTCGAAGGTATTGGGCCTTGACAAGGTGGTGGTAACATCCTACCTTGTCAAGACCCTTGTTTACAAAATTCTTCTTGTTCATCGTTTCACACTTTTGGGTATTTGTACCTCTTACAATGAACATGTGGTGGTTCCCTTGTGGAGCTAGTCTCTCCGAGAGGCCACGGTCTCGGACTAATAGAAAATGCTTCCTTGTGTAGAGATCGTGTTTGTAGGGATTGCGTTGAAGGAAATTGCATGGGGCTCCTCACAAGGTCAAGACAACCATATCTATCGCAAGTTCTACACCATGATCCTCGCAATAAGGAGCAACAATGGAATGGAGTTCAAGTTCTACATCTTGGATGTCTTCCTTGGCAAAGAAGAAATCCAACTTATGCTCCTAGCCATTTCCTTTCCCCAACACCATGGGGTTGCCGGAAGAGAATGTCAAACTTTAGTGAAGACACTCAAACATGATGATGGAGTATGAGTCTATTGTGTGCTTGTGGAATTGTGTGATAGGAATTTTGATGAAGATGATAGTTCTTTGGAGGGGCGAAGTGCTTCTTGTGAGAAAGGAGATGCAATTCCCCCGGTTACCGTATGAAGGATGGGTGTTGGCACTCTCCAACCTCAAAAGCTACCTTCTACGAGTGCCGGGGAAGGACGAAGTTCCACCTATGTGGAGCCATCTACACCACAAGGCCAAGCTTCTTCCGTTGAACAACCAAGTGAAAGACCACCTCTTCCACAAACTCAAGTTCGGCATCAACAACAATGAGGGTCAAGGCGGGGACCTAAACCATGATGAAGATCAAGGGACCTCACAAGAATCTATCCCTATGGTCCATTCTCGCTGGTGTGCAAAAGTGTCAAGGCTCCTTCATAACTCAAGCAAAGTGCGTCAAGACATACTCAAGAGCAAGATATGAAGGGGTCCAACGGTATAGGAACCCCAAAGTACCTAACTGTCAACACTCCCTTGATGAGGCCGACAATGAAATGATCTCATGCTCTACCGGTCAACGTTAAGGTTTGCTTCTCTCCCTTTGTGCTTTTCATCCGGACATTGCGTCAAGAGTGGGAATTCACATACCAATTTTGTGCTATATGTCTAGATGGAAAGCACGCATGAACTTAAGGGGAGTGCGGTTTAAACTTATTGAGCTATCCCCCCCCACCCCATAATGCATAAAGAAACCCAAAACATTCTCTATTTTTCAACTAAGTGACTAATGAGCTTCATGTTGAGTTGTGGCCGTGAGTCCTAGATACATCTACGCGACCTCACACCACTATACTCTCACACGGTGGCCTCGGCCATCAACCTCCTCTTTGAGGAGCTTTTCTTTTTGGTTCTTCTTGTTTTCCTTGATTTTCTTTTGGTTTTCTTTTTCCCTTTTGCTTTTGGCTTTTCTTTTCCTCCATGTTCTTTGTGGGAGATTCACCCAAGCTTGGCTTTTCATGGTTTGATTCTTGCAAGCTTGGTTGAGTAGTACCTTAACAGTTCCGACATCTAATCCTAAGCCAATACCTACCTCTTGAGCCTATTCAGTATAAAAGCACAAGTCTACACCAAAGTCCGAGTGTTTTTGAGATTTGGAGGCCGGTACTACCGGTCCTCAGGCCGGTACTACCGCTCAGGTGCAGTAACCTGACGACTGTCAGGAGTTTTCCCCAGAGCGGTACTACCGCCCGAGTGCCGGGCAGAAGTGCGGTAGTGTGTACTACCGCTCATACGAGCGGTACTACCGCTTGCACCTTTGACTTAAGGTACCGGGTGGGATGGGTTCTTCCCCAAATCACCACTCACCCCCACCCACCACGAGTCAAAGGCGTCCCCAAGCTCCAAGACCTCGAGGAGACCGGCCCCGATCTCCTCCTCGAGCCATCCCCGGCCAAATCTCCTCCGTGGAGAAGCTTCCCCACCTTCTTCTCCGCCATGTCCTCCGGTATGAGCCCTAATCTCTCTCTCTCTCTAGGGTGTGTTGAACTCCCTAGATGCATAGGCTAGGGTTTGATGAGGATTTGTGGTGGAGAAACCTTCTTGGAAGCTCTTCATGTACGGGGATACTAGCTAGCAACATTGTGTGAGACTATGGACTTCTTTGCCATGACTTCGACCTTGACCTCGATGTGCTGAGCTTGAGCGGTAGTACCGCTTGTTCACGAGCGGTACTACCAGATCAGGTCGCGGTACTACCGCTTTGACTAGTTTCACCCATGATGCTTGTTAGTGTCCTCCTTGATCTTTAACTCCATGGCTTGTGCACTTATCCCCTATTCCCTCCCAAACCTATGCTGTTCACAGGTCCATCCAAGCTCCGTGGTGGTGCCAAGGTCAAGCCTCCTACTCGTCGTCATCAAGAAGAAGAAGAGCATGAGGAGATTGTCACAACAAGAACCACCAAGCGCCAGAGGGATGCAGCAGCAGCAGCTAGCAAAAGGACCGTCTCGGGTCCTCGAAAGTCTATGACCGATCTCAAGAAAGCTCAATTCTTGCAAGTACGAGGAGCCAATCCATATTTGTTGCCAAGGAACGCTCGTCAATGCCCCAATCCTTTCTTCTACCATGCCGACCAAGGGAGGATTCACAATGAAGTCTATGGGGCTAAGGAATTCAATTGTTGCCCCCAATACTCCATTAGCATGGAAAAGCTCCAATCTAAGCCCGAATACTTTGGGGAGGCTCTTGAGATGTGAAGAGCAAGGGCTTATTCCTTTGATGACCTTCTCCCACAACTACTCCAAAGAGGTGATATGTCAATTCTATGCCACTTTGGTGTTTCTTGAGGATGAAGGCGGCTATCGCTCGCTCAAGTGGATGACCAAGGAGTATGTGATGGAGGCCTCATGGCAGGATTTTGCTAGGGGCATTGGCTATGATCTCCCCGACTATGATATCAACTTCTTCCGGATTCACCTTCAAGCCAAGCCCATGGC
>NC_061508.1:270298805-270336858 GCF_022539505.1 Lolium rigidum
AGGAGAAAATGGCCAACCTCTATATCCCCGGAAGAATGTTGTGCGGAAGTGCCTATCATCTTCTACCCGTCTATGACATCATGAACCGCATTTACCGCAGCACCATCAACCCCAAGCATACCAACCAAGATGAGGTGCATGGTTTTCTTGTGAACCTCCTTGTACGCACTGATCAGATGAGGGGTCGCGACAAGCAACTGGATGTCATGGACTACATATGGCATGAGATACGTGATTGTGCCTTTCTTCGCAAGCTTCCTCAATATGCGCCCTACATCATGAGGCTCATTTGCCTCAAATGGGATCAAGAGGGCCGTGGAGATCTCCTAGATCAATGCCGCCCCAATATCACTATCCATAAGGAGAAGAGCCCCCTGTCAAGAATCATGATCTTTCGAGGTTTGGCAAGAAGGCGCCCAAGGACACCGAGGAGGAAGCCGATAGTGATGACTCCGACTTCGTGCCCAACTCCTTCAAGACCAAAGGCCTCTTCGCCAAGCTCACCGCTCGCCTCAAGAAGTCCTTTTGCTTCAAGGAGGACCTCCAAGACAAGATGTATCAAGCTCACCATGACAACAAGAAGATCCGCCAACGCCAAAAGGCGATGATGAGGCACATGGGGATTCCCGTCTCCGAGGGCTCCGAGGACAACATCACACCTCCCGGTGAATGGAAGTCCAAGTACACTTGGTCGAGCTCCGAGGACTCCATCCCCAAGCGCATTGTTCGCCCCTCTCCACTACCTCATGGCAAGGGCCATGTTGAAGATGAAGATTGTAAGGGTATTTTACCCTTATCCATTATTTTGGTAACAATGACACCTTGCTAGAGTATTTGGCCTAATACATGTTTGTAAGGATAATACCAGGTATTAGCCAAAGAGGCATAAATGGTGTATCAAAGGAACAAGAAGGCTAAAGGAGACACCCCACTTCGACAACAATCAAAAAGGGGTCTACAACATCCTGCCGGTCAGAGACCCGGTCGGACCGGCCCCTCCGCCGGCCAGTTCCGGTATGCCGCCCGGTCGACCGGGCGCAGGGCCGGGCGCCCCGGCGCCAACCGCCCCCTGCGCTGATGCCATCTTGGAGGGCTACTGGAAGACATGGATCTGCCCCAGTCAAGGCCCGGTCAGCTGCTCGGTTTGGACCGGGCACTTCCGGTCAACCGCCCGGTCGGACCGGGTGCAGGACCGGGCGCCCCGGCGCCAACCGGCTCCTGCGCTGATGCCTTCCGGGAGGAGTACTGCGCGACACTTCACCGTTCCGGTCTGCCGCCCGGTTTGGACCGGCTGGTCCGGTCCCTGGCCCGGTCGAACCGGGCCCTGCGCCGGACTGTCCGGTCTCTGGTCCGGTTGACCGGGAATCTCGGGGAGAAAGCTGAGGTGGCAAGTTGACAACGGCCACATTTCAAGTGACACTATATATACCCCTTCTTCTACCTCTGAAGGGGTAGGCACTACACTACAAGCTGTTCTTGAGCTCTCTCTCTCGTACTCCATTGTTAGAAACACCAAAAGGCTCAGATCTCCCTCCTCCTCCACCCAAACTCAAACCCCTCCGGGGAAACGATAGAGGAGGACCCGATCTACTGTTCTACCAAGCCAAAAATCTCATCCCCCCTTGTATTCATCAAGAAGCTTGCTCTCTAGGGTTCCTTGGAAACCCTAGGTGGGCAAGAGTGGTCCGGAAGCATCCGGGCTGTGGATTTGCTCCTGACAAGATTGTGAAGGTTTGGAGGCTACCTCAAAGTCTACCACAAGTGAGTGAGCTATTCCTTCGTGGGATAGGCTCCGGAGAATAGGGTGAGCCTTCGTGGCGTGGGGAATCCTTCGTGGGACATCTCCAAACGTGACGTACCTTATTGCAAAGGAAGGGAACACGGGAATAAACCCTCGTCTCTGCGTGCTATCGGTTATCTCTAACCGAACTCCTTACTTGTGATATAACTGTCTGTGAGAGCCTTCGTGCTCGAGTTACTTGTATCCTCATATAGGTTGTCTCACCTAGTTTGCATTAGGCTCACCTTTATATTCCGCAAAGCCTAATATTGCAAAGAAAGAATTAAAATCTGTAGAAACATATTCACCCCCCTCTACTTTTACCATCTCTGAACTTTCAATTGGTATCAGAGCATGTACTCTTATTAAGGGCTTCACAGCCTTAAGAGTGAGATGGATAAACTATTCGAGGGTCTGGATGAAAATACTAACCTTTCGGTTAAAGAAATGAAACCCAGATTCTTGGCATATGATGCCGAGATAAAGAAAAAGGAGGATGAAGTAAAAAGCCAAATGGCACAAATGACTGCCATGCTTAAGAACTTGACTAGTGGGACCTCTAGTGGGAATTCGGGTCCACCGGAAAGTTTCCACCAAGTCAATCATGACTATCCCAAAAACACTTCACCCATGCCTCATATAAACTGATGTCTACGCATGTTTCTATTCCTGTAGACAGTGTTGGGCCTCCAAGAGCAGAGGTTCGTAGAACAGCAGCAAGTTTCCCTTAAGTGAATCACCCAAGGTTTATCGAACTCAGGGAGGTAGAGGTCAAAGATATCCCTCTCAAGCAACCCTGTAATTAAGATACAAGAAGTCTCTTGTGTCCCCAACACACCTAATACACTTGTCGGATGTATAGGTGCACTAGTTCGGCGAAGAGATAGTGAAATACAAGTAATATGGATGATTATAAGTAGTAATTGCAATCTGAAATAAAAATGGCAGCAAGCGAACATGTAGCGAGAACTTGTTGGAAACGGTGTTTCAATGCTTAGAAACAAGGCCTAGGGATCATACCTTCACTAGTGGACACTCTCAACAATGATCACATAATTGAATAAATAAATGCTACTCTCAAACACTCTCTTGTTGGATAACAAACACCATTCATTGTGTAGGGCTGCAAAAGCACACCTCAAGCCGGAGTAAACAAGCTCCACAACGTCATAAAGGAATCACACACGATGCGCACACTGTCACCATCACACCGTGGAGAGTGACTCCGGAGTTCATATTAAAGTAACCTCTAGAGTGCATAATAGACAAGAGTAACATCTACATATTCAACTAGATTACAAAGCACATGATCACATAAAGATCACACCATGGGAGAGAGAGATGAACCACATAGCTACCGGTAGAGCCCTCAGCCTCGGGGGAGAATTACTCCCTCCTCATCATGGGAGACAGCAACAGCGATGAAGATGGCGATGGAGTCGATGGAGATGGCTCCGGGGCAATTCCCCGTCCCGGCAGGGTGCCGAAACAGAGACTTATGTCCCCCGAATTAGGGTTTTTGGTGGTGGCGGAGCTACGGAACTCTTCTGGAGAAATCGTTCATCTCCTTAGGGTTTTCAGGGCAGGAGCTTAATATAGGCGAAAGGGCGGCGCGAGGGGGTGCCCGAGGGGCCCACCCCATAGGGCGGCGCCGCCCCCCTCCTGACCGCGCCAGTGGATGGGGAGGAGGCAGTGGGCCTCCTATGGCCTAGCCCTTCTGGCTCCGTGGGTCTCCTGGCAAAATAGAATTTCTGTAATTTTTCTGGATTTTTCCGAGCACTTTGGTTTTTGGGCCTTTTCTGCAATAAACAGACATAATAAACAGAAACTGGCACTGTGTCATCTTGTTAATAGGTTAGTCCAATAAATTCCATAATATGATATAAAGTGCATATAAAACATGTAGCTATTGGCATAAAACTAGCATGGAACATAAGAAATTATAGATACGTTGGAGACGTATCAAGCATCCCCAAGCTTAGTTCTACTCGTCCTCGAGTAGGTAAACGATAACAAGAATAATTTCTAAAGTGACATGCTACCAACATAATCTTGATCAATACTATTGTAAAACATATGAGATGAATGAAGTGATTCAAAGCAATGGTCTATAGTTTGCTAACAAATAGATAATGACTAAACAACTGAATCATATAGCAAAAACTTTTCATGAATAGTACTTTCAAGACAAGCATAAAAAAGTATTGCATAAGAGTTAACTCATAAAGCAATAGATTCTTAATAAAAGGTTTTGAAGCAAAACAAAGGAAGATTTAAGTTTCAGCAATGTATATCTCATGGATAATTGTCAACACAAAGTAATATGATGAGTGCAATAAGCAAGCACATAAGAAATGATGCACACAAAGTTGACACAAGTGTTTGCTTCTAAGATAGAAAGAAGTAGGTAAACTGACTCAACATAAAGTAAAAGATAGGCCCTTCGCATAGGGAAGCAGGATTAAATCATGTGCTAGAGCTTTTTAAGTTTTTGAAATCACAAAGAAAGCATAAAAAATAAAGTTTTGAGAGGTGTTTGTTGTTGTCAACGAATGGTAGTGGGCACTCTAACCCCCTTGTCAAACAGACTTTCAAAGAGCGGCTCCCATGAAGGACGTTACCTCTACCAACAAGGTAGATCATCCCTCTTCTCTTTTGTTTACACATGTATTTTAGTTTTATTTATAGATGACACTCCTCCCAACCTTTTGCTTTCACAAGCCATGGCTAACCGAATCCTCGGGTGCCTTCCAACATTTCACATACCATGGAGGAGTGTCTATTGCAAAATTAAGTTGCTTATCGATAAATCAGGGCAAAACATGTGAAGAGAATTATTAATAAAAGTTAATTAATTGGGGCTGGGCACCCCGTTGCCAGCTCTTTTTGCAAAATTATTGGATAAGCAGATGTATATGCCACTAGTCCATTGGTGAAAGTCTGCCCAACAAGATTGAAAGATAAAACACCACATACTTCCTCATGAGCTATAAAACGTTGACACAAATAAGGAGTAATAAAGTTTTGAATTGTTTGAAGGTAGCACATGAAGTATTTACTTGGAATGGCAGAAAAATACCACATAGTAGGTAGTTATGATGGACACAAATGACATAGGTTTTGGCTCAAGGTTTTGGATGCATGAGAAGCATTCCCTCTCAGTACAAGGCTTTGGCTAGCAAGGTTGTTTGAAGCAAACACAAGTATAAACCGGTACAGCAAAACTTACATAAGAACATATTGCAAGCATTATAAGACTCTACACTGTCTTCCTTGTTGCTCAAACACTTTTACCAGAAAATATCTAGATCTTAGAGAGACCAATCATGCAAACCAAATTTCAACAAGCTCTACGGTAGTTCTCCACTAATAGGTTTAAACTACATGATGCAAGAGCTTAAACATGATCTACTTGAGAGCTCAAAACAATTTCCAAGTATCAAATTATTCAAGACAATATACCAACTACCACATGAAGCATTTTATGTTTCCAACCAAATAACAATAAGTGCTGCGGCTTTCGACTTTCGCCATGAACATGAAAAATAAAACGAAGAACACAAGTGTTCAAATGAAAAAGCGGAGCGTGTCTCTCTCCCACACAAGCATGTTAGGATCCGATTTATTCAGAAAACTAAAATAACAAAACGAAAATAAAAGCACACGGACGCTCCAAGTAAAGCACATAAGATGTGACAAAATTAAAATATAGTTTCACTAGAGGTGACCTGATAAGTTTGATGAAGAAGGGGATGCCTTGGGCATCCCCAACCTTAGACGCTTGAGTCTTCTTGAAATATGCAGGGATGAACCACGGGGCATCCCCAAGCTTAGACTTTTCACTTTTCTTGATCATATTATATCATCCTCCTCTCTTGATCCTTGAAAACTTCCTTCACACCAAACTCAAAGCAATCTCATTAGAGGGTTAGTGCATAATCAAAAATTCACATGTTCAGCAATGACACAATAATTCCCAACACTTCTGGACATTACCCAAGGCTACTGAAATTTAATGGAGCAAAGAAATCCACTCAAACACAGTAAAAGAGGCAATGCGAAATAAAAGGCAGAATCTGTCAAAAATAGAACAGTCCGTAAATACGAATTTTTTCGAGGAACTTAACATGCTCAGATGGAAAAGCTCCAGTTGAATGAAAGTTGCGTACATATCTGAGGATTACTCATGAATTATTTCAGGATTTTACGATTTTTCTGCAGAGAGAAAAGCTCAAAACCGTGACAGCTAAAAATCTGTTTCTGCGCAGAAATCCAAATCTAGTATCAGCTTTCTATCAAAGACTTTACTTGGCACAACAATGCAAGAAAATAAAGATACAAAGGTATTGCTACAGTAGTAACAAGCACCTTGACTCAAATATAAAACAAAAATTGTAGAAATAAAACAATGGGTTGTCTCCCAAGAGCGCTTTTCTTTAAAGCCTTTTAGCTAGGCATGATAATTTTCATGATGCTCTTATAAAGATGAGAGTTGAATATAAGAGAGCATCAAAAAGCAAATGCTAAACACATTTAAGTCTAACCCACTTTCTATGCAAACGAATTTTGTAAGAAAACAAATTATTGAAGCATGAAGCTACTATCATAGAAAGACAAAGCAAGTGCAACTTCAAAATTTTCAACAAAAAGAGAGGTGACTTAATATTATTGAGATATATAAAACCATGTCTCCCTCTCTCATAATAATTTTCAGTGGTATCATTGATAAACTCAACAATATAGCTATCGCATAAAGCATTCTTATCATGATCCACATGCATAAAAGTATCATTACTCTCCACACAAGCATAATCAATTTTATTAGTAATAGTGGGAGTAAAACTATCACATCCATCATTATAATCATCATAAATTGGAGACATAGAATAATCATAATGAATTTTATCCTCAATAGTAGATGGACTAAAAATATCACAAACATCATTCGAATTACCACATATTGGAGACAAAGCATTATCAAGGCAAAATACTTCATCCAAAGCTGAGGAGCAAAAAATATTATTTTTATATAAACTAGCTTCCCCAAGCTTGGGTTTTTCCATAGCATTAAAAATAATGGTGTCAAAAAAAATTTATACTAATAACATTACTACCACTATTATGCAGACAAACTTCCATAGGTTTTTTAATTTTCTCTTCAAAAGCATCATGTCCTAATTCAATATAAATTTCATAAAGATCTCTATTTTGTTGTTGTTTTCCATTAAGCCTAACTAGTGCAATAAAAACAAGAATCAAAAAGATATAATTGCAGAATCTAAAGGAAATAACTTCGAGCACTCACACACCGGCAACAGTGCTAGGAAATAGCTTAGTAGTCGGAGGATGTGAATACCTTTTACCTTACCTCCCCGGCAACGGCACCGTGAAAATAGCTTGATGTCTACGCACGCTTCTATTCCTGTAGACAGTGTTGGGCCTCCAAGAGCGAGAGGTTCGTAGAACAGCAGCAAGTTTCCCTTAAGTGAATCACCCAAGGTTTATCGAACTCAGGGAGGTAGAGGTCAAAGTTATCCCTCTCAAGCAACCCTGCAATTAAGATACAAGAAGTCTCTTGTGTCCCCAACACACCTAATACACTTGTCAGATGTATAGGTGCACTAGTTCGGCGATGAGATAGTGAAATACAAGTAATATGGATGATTATAAGTAGTAATTGCAATCTGAAATAAAAATGGCAGCAAGCGAACATGTAGCAGAACTTGTTGGAAACGGTGTTTCAATGCTTAGAAACAAGGCCTAGGGATCATACCTTCACTAGTGGACACTCTCAACAATGATCACATAATTGAATAAATAAATGCTACTCTCAAACACTCTCTTGTTGGATAACAAACACCATTCATTGTGTAGGGCTGCAAAAGCACACCTCAAGCCGGAGTAAACAAGCTCCACAACGTCATAAAGGAATCACACACGATGCGCACACTCGTCACCATCACACCGTGGAGAGTGACTCCGAGTTCATATTAAAGTAACATCTAGAGTGCATAATAGACAAGAGTAACATCTACATATTCAACTAGATTACAAAGCTCATGATCACATAAAGATCACACCATGGGAGAGAGAGATGAACCACATAGCTACCGGTAGAGCCCTCAGCCTCGGGGGGAATTACTCCCTCCTCATCATGGGAGACAAGCAACAGCCGATGAAGATGGCGATAGAGTCGATGGAGATGGCTCCGGGGGCAATTCCTCGTCCCGGCAGGGTGCCGAAACAGAGACTTCTGTCCCCCGAATTAGGGTTTTTGGTGGCGGCGGAGCTACGGAATTCTTCTGGAGAAATCGTCCATCTCCTTAGGGTTTTCACGGCAGGAGCTTAATATAGGCGAAAGGGCGGCGCGAGGGGGTGCCCGAGGGGCCCACCCCATAGGGCGGCGCCGCCCCCCTCCTGGCCGCGCCTGTGGATGGGGAGGAGGCCGTGGGCCTCCTCTGGCATGGCCCTTCTGGCTCCGTGGATCTTCTGGAGAAATAGAATTTCTGTAATTTTTCTGGATTTTTCCGAGCACTTTGGTTTTTGGGCCTTTTCTGCAATAAACAGACATAATAAACAGAAACTGGCACTGTGGCATCTTGTTAATAGGTTAGTCCAATAAATGCCATAATATGATATAAAGTGCATATAAAACATGTAGCTATTGGCATAAAACTAGCATGGAACATAAGAAATTATAGATACGTTGGAGACGTATCATAAACCATAGTGGGAATGTTTCCCATTTTGATGGAACTCACTTTCCTTTTTGGAAATCTTCTAGGGAATCTCATATTCGCAGCTGCAGTGTGGAGCTATGGGAAATCATTGTTGATGGATACCGGAAGCCACAAGATCCCGCTCGGTTGACCTCCACCGAATTCTACAACCATCAACTCAATGCCTCCGCACGTGACAAGATTAGAGTCGCATCAACCGCAAGCTCCTTGATCAAGTCAATGACATTGACTCCGCTAAAGAGTTGTGGGATCGAATCATAGTACTCCAAGAGGGAACCGATTTGATCCAATCAGCTCTTTACGAGTCCGCAAAGCAAGAGGCCACTATGTTCATGATTAGAGAAGGAGAATCCGTGGCCGATGCATATGCAAGGCTTGGTGCTCTTAGAGTGAAGGTCAAGGGTCTTGGAGTTGAGAAATACAATGACGGCTTTGAGATGAATGAAGCATTCATAAAGTCCAAGGTCATTGCCATGATTGCAGTCAAGCAAGAAGACACCAACCTTGCACTCACTTGCAAATCATTACCAAGAGTGCAGATCTGAACGCCGATGATCTAGTCTCCTATGTGGCGGCCAATGAGAACATGGCCAAGTCAGGAAAAAGGCTCATGGCAATGAACCGTGTTGATGAAGCCTCACACAACCTTTCCCTCAAAGCTAGAGCTGACCATGGAAGAGAAGAAGTCTATGAAATTGAAGAAGATGAAGAGATGACTTCAACTAGTGACATTGCTACCGACTTTGCCTTCTTTGCCAAGAAGTACAAGGCAAAGTTTCCAATGCTCCTCAATGAGAAGAAGAAGAACAAGAGAACCTGCTACAACTGTGATGAAGATAGCCACTTTGCAAATGAGTGCCCTTATGAGAAAAGGGTAGACAAGCCAAAGTTCATCAAAGGGGTCAAGCCAAGATTGAAGCCAAACCCAATCAACGATCGATACAAGAAGAACAAGGGAAGAGCCTTTGTTGGGGCCGAGTACTTGTCCGATGAAGAAGAGGAAGATGAGGAGAAGGAGTCCGGAGTGGCCGGTTTGGCTTTCTCCAAGCCCGGGTCACTCTTCACATATGACTACTCCAAGGATTACTCCACGGAGAATGATGTTGGTTCTTCCTTCATGGCAAGAACAACTCAAGATGATGACTCCGATGACTCTCCCTCCTCTACAATCGTTGGCTCTTGTCTAATGGCAAGAGAAACCAAGGTAATGGAACCCCCACCTTCTCCATCTAGTGTTCTTGATGATGAAACTGAAAATCAAGAAGAATTAATTGTGCTTAGGGACACCCTTCGTGGTGAAGCTCTTGTCAAGTTTGATTTCTTGATGGACTCTCTCAAAGAAAAGGATGAGTCCATTGAGGAATTAGAATATCATTTGAATGATAAAGAACGGAGATTCGACCTCCTAAGACAAGAGCTAAAAACAGAAAGGTGCATATCTCAAGGCCTTAAGCAACAAATTGAAACCTATGAACTAGATAAAGTTAAGGATCTTGAAACTATTGAAAGGGCTCAATTATTGGCCCAAGAGCTCGACGCTTCAAAGAAGGAGCTTGAAGTTGCTCATGCTTCTCTCACTAGGGATCTTGACCACCTTGAAAGGGCTAACAAGCTCGTCAAGGATGAGCTCAAGAAACTTGGAGAGAACCATGACATACTTCAAGAAACCTACAAGAAGGCTCTTGGATCAATGAATGATCCCATTGTTGTTGAAAAGGTTGCTAGCTCCTCCACCACTTTTACTAGTGAGCATGCTAAGCTTGTTGAAGAACATGTTCGTTTACAAGAGGAACTATCTTTGCATGTTGAGACCAATATATGTCCTGAATCTTTGGTGATCAAATATGGTCTCAACTATCATCCTAATGAATCTTCTTGTGAGCAAGCAACTATTCTTGAGGAAAATGTTAGGTTAACAAAGGAACTTGCAAAGTTCACCACCGCCAAGAATAAGATGGGATTGGATGACCTCTTGAGTAAGCAAAGGTCAAACAATCAAAAGTTTGGACTTGGATATGTTCCCAAGTCCCACAAGAAGAAGAACTACAAGAAGGAGAAGCCCGCTCAAGAAAAGAACAAGAAGGTCACTAATGATGGCAAAGCCTCAAAGGGCAAAGCCACTAGCAGTAATCACTATGCTTTATTTGTTGATTATTATGGTGATGTTTATGCTAACTATGTTGGTCCTCGTAGTGGCTATGCTTATAGAGGGTACTCAATTTGGGTACCAAAAGATATTGTTGCCATTGCAAAGGAACCCATTAATCAATGGGTTCCTAAATCCTCTACTTGATTTTGTAGGGGTATTCCTCCGGTGGTCCAAAATGGGTGTTTGATAGTGGATGCACCAAACATATGATCGGAGGAAGAGGTGTGCTTGAACAATTCATTGAAGATATAAACAAGAAGTCAAGCATCACCTTTGGTGACAATTCAAAGGGAAAGGTACTTGGGTATGGCAAGGTGGCAATCTCTAAGACTTGTGCCTTGAGACGGTCATGCTTGTTGAATCCCTTGGCTATAATTTGCTTTCTATATATCACCTTGCGGATGCCGGTTACAATTCATATTTTACTAATTATTGTGTGAAAGTCTTTAGGAGTGACAATCTCAAATTGGTCCTTGTTGGATATTTGGAGAACAACCTTTATGTGGTTGACCTCTCGAAAGAGAGCCCCTCTCCCTCCACATGTCTAATGGCGGCCAAACATGACGAAGGTTGGTTGTGGCATCGCCGCCTTGGTCATGTTAACATGAGAAATCTTAAACAACTCCTAAAGGGTGAGCACATTGTGGGACTAACCGGCATTTGTTTTGACAAAGATCGTGTTTGAAGTGCATGTGTAGCCGGAAAGCAACTCAAGAAGAAACATCCTATCAAGATTATCGTCACCACATCTAGGCCTTTGGAGCTCCTTCATTTGGATCTCTTTGGGCCATCACATTATGATACTCTTGGTGGGAGCAAGTATGGACTTGTCATTGTTGATGATTACTCAAGATACTCTTGGGTCTTTCTCCTTAAGTCTAAGGATGAGACCCATAGAGAGTTCATCATCTTCGCCAAGAAGGCTCAACGTATGTATGAATCCGAGATCAAGGCGATTAGGACCGACAATGGCACCGAGTTCAAGAACTACACCATGCAAGAGTTTGTTGATGGTGAGGGCATCAAACATGAGTTTTCAGCTCCATACACCCCTCAAAAAATGGTGTTGTTGAAAGGAAGAACCGGACTATCATTGAGATGGCAAGAACCATGTTGAGTGAATTCAACTCACCCCACAACTTTTGGGGAGAAGCCATCTCTACTGTTGTCCACTACTCCAACCGGCTCTTCCTCCGCCCCCTCCATAACAAAACTCCATACGAGCTTCTCATAGGTAACAAGCCTAATGTCATGTACATTCGTGTCTTTGGATGCAAATGTCTTGTTAAGAACAATAAAGGGAAGCTCGGTAAATTTGAAACTAGAACCATTGAGGGCACATTTGTTGGATATGCGGAGAACACCCACGCCTATAGATACTACAACAAGTCCACTGGGGCTATTGAAGTATCTTGTGACGTGGTGTTCTTGGAGGATAATGGATCCCAAGTGGAGCAAGTTGTTCCATGTGTTGCAGGTAATGATGATCCTTCTAATGCCATCAAGCTTATGGGCATTGGACACATCCGGCCCACAGAAGTTCATACTGATGATCAAAGTGATGGAGTAGAAGTATCAAGCACAACCCAAGTGGAGCCTTGCTCAACTCAAGCTGAACCATCAAGTGCAACTCAAGAACCATCCTCCACTCAAGTTGAGTCACATTCCGAAGAACAAGAAGAAAGTCCTCATTCCACTGAGCAAGACCATGATGATGGTCAAGAAACATCCTCAACTCATGATCAAGCTTAAGTGGTCCCTCATGATCAAGTACTAGCAAGAGATGAGTTCATTGATCATGAAGGAACCATTCGGAAGATCAAGGCCGCTACAAGGGCAAGTGACATGAAAGTAGATCAAGTCCTTGGTAGCATCTCTAAAGGAGTGGTAACTCGTAGACACCATGCATTACTTATCACTTATTGTCAACACCATGCTTTTGTGTCTAGTTTTGAAACACTCAAGGTACATGAAGCCTTGGTTGATCCGGATTCGGTAATTGCCATGCAAGAAGAATTGGAGTGTTTTACTTGTAATGAAGTATGGTCTCTAGTTGAGAGACCCAAGGATCATCGCATCAATATTATTGGGACAAAATGGGTATTCAAGAACAAGCAAGATGAGAATGGCATTGTCATACGAAACAAAGCAAGGTTAGTGGCGCAAGGGTTTGCCCAAATAGAAGGTATGGATTTTGAGTATACCTTTGCGCCGGTAGCCCGTCTTGAAGCTATTCGCCTTTTGCTTGCATTTGCATCTTTCCAAAATTTCAAACTATATCAAATGGATGTGAAAAGTGCATTTTTGAATGGTCCCCTAAAATAAACCGCTTATGTGGCTCAACCCCCGGGTTTCGAAGACCCACGCGGACCCAACCACGTGTATTTACTCCATAAGGCACTCTACGGTCTCAAGCAATCTCCACGTGCTTGGTATGAGTTCCTTAGGGATTTCTTACTACATGATGGGTTTTGCATGGGTACGGTCGATTCCACCCTTTTCACCAAACGGGTTAAAGGGGGTGGCTTATTTATATGTCAAATATATGTTGATGATATTATCTTTGGTGGAACTAACCCCAATCATAACAAAGCTTTTGAGCTATTGATGACTAGGAAATTTGAGATGTCCATGATGGGAGAGTTGAAGTTCTTCCTAGGCTTCCAAGTGAGGCAACTTGCAAAAGGCACCTTCATCTCTCAAGAAAAGTACGTGAAGGACATGCTCAAGAAGTTCAACATGACCAATGCAAGCCCAATGAAGACACCCATGCCCGTAAAGGGGCAACTTGGCTCATGTGATGGTGAGAAGGATGTGGATATAAAGGTATACCGCTCCATGATAGGATCCTTGCTCTACCTTTGTACCACTAGGCCGGATATCATGCTAAGTGTAGGGATGTGTGCTCGTTTTCAATCTGCTCCTAAGGAGATCCATTTGATGGCGGTCAAATGGATTCTAAGATACCTTGTTCTCACTCCTACTCTCGGGCTATGGTATCCAAAGGGGTCAACCTTTTAACTCATTGGCTATTCGGATTTCGATTGGGCCGGTGATAAGGTTGACCGGAAGTCTACCTCCGGGGCTTGCCAATTTATTGGCCGGTCATTGGTGAGTTGGTCATCCAAGAAACAAAACTCCACCACCTTATCCACCACCGAAGCCGAATATATATCTGCGGCATCTTGTTGCACTCAGTTGTTATGGATGAAGCAAACCTTGAAAGACTATGGTGTGTCTCTTGGTACGGTGCCTCTTCTATGTGACAACGAAAGTGCAATAAAGATCGCCAATAACCCGGTTCAACATTGTCGCACCAAACACATTGACATTCGCCATCACTTCCTACGTGACCTTGTTGCCAATGGGGACATTGATCTCACTCATGTGGGGACAACATACCAATTGGCGGATATTTTCACTAAGCCTTTGGATGAAGCCCGGTTTGTTAACTTGAGAGGAGAACTTGGTATTCTTGATCCTAAAAACTTAGATTGAATAACTTCTTGCACTATATTCTTGCATTTATCTTGCTATCTAGCTTAGAGGCACAACACATATGGGGATAGTCATCTTACCATATCTTGGTATGATGCATACCTATGTGTGCAACATAAATAGACCCAATGTCATTATATGGACCCAAACCCAAGCATGTCTCTTCGAGGTCTCATGACATTTGCGCTTTCAGATAGGGGGAGTAATCCCCCGCCCCTCTTTAAGCCTCAATTGCAACTTGATTCGACTATACAAGGCTAAATGATCTTATTGCAAAAATCACTTCAAAATGACTTATGATTCTTGATATATATTTCGAATCATGCCCATTGTTGGTATTTACATCTTGTTTGGATTTTCACTCCAATGGGTATGCCTAGAGAACTTTGTGTTTCCAACCCCATGTCTATGCTCATCTCATCATCGTCTATCTATCTATATGTACATGTCATCATCTGAGCATTCATACACATTTACACAAAGAATAGGGGCAAAACGAGGCAAAACGAGACGAAACGGGGCAAAACACTCTGGCCGGTCTCTGGCCCGGTTGGACCAGCCTCTGCGTCGGGCCATCCGGCGCCTGGCCCGGTCAACCGGGCGGCAAACCGGCCGTGCGGCTGGTTAAGTGGGGAGGAGATTACCCCTTGGGGGTCTTCTTCCTCACTTCCCCCCATCCAGCATACACACCATTGCCGCCGCCTCCATCATCCCCACCTCTTCCTAGGGCCTTCCCACCACTAGAAACCTCTCAAACTTCACCAAATCATAGATCGGGACACTTGCATCATCTCCACCAAGGGATTTGGTCCATCTCAAGCTATTTTTGGAGATCTTGAGGATTTGGCTCTCAAGCCCTACCTAGGTGTTCTTCTTGTTCCCTTGAGAAAGGAGGACCATGTCTTCGGGTAAATTAGTCTCCCTTTCCCTCTATCTCTAAGTCCTCCTCACACATTGCATATTCTTGAGGAAAAGTTGATAAATTTAGGGTTAGGGTTAGGGTTTGTAAGTCCTCATGCTATTAGAGTGTCTCACACCACTATGCACATATTCCACTCTATTGCTATAGTATATGTTCAAGTTTATCAGTTTTTCCATGATTTTGTGGTAGAATTTCTGGGCAAATCTCACAATTCGACAGCACCCGGCCCCAGGCCCGGTCAACCGGCCGCTCAACCGGCTGGTCCGGCGCGTGGCCCGGTCGACCGGATGGGAAACCGGCCCGCCCGGTCTCTCGTCCGGTTGGACCGGACCATACGCCGGGTCGCCCAGTTTTTCGCACAACTCCGTCAAAACACTTGAACATATGCTACGGTTTTTGGCCTCCCTGTTTCCTGATGACATGTACCCTTACCCCACTGCTATCCTCGCTCCATTTTCTTATTCACAGGTGATTCAAGTGATCTTGGTCGTGGCACCTCTCCCAAGAGAGCAAGGCATGAGAGGCCTCCAGGGTGTCATACTAGCCTTCGCGTACCTCCTAGAGCACCTCAAGATACTGGACCAGGGAGTTCCGCTGGAGGAAGAGTCAAGAAAGTTGGACACAAAAAGAAAGACAAGCATGCAGCTGACAGGGATGATCTTGTTGAGAGGGTGCCACAATTCAATGTGGGCACAACACATCTTGGTGATTGGAAAAGTGTAAGGGAGGAAAATCCGTATCGGTTTGAGGAACGGACTTACACTGGTGGGGACAGGTTTTTCTGGACCAAAACTCAAGCAACCATATGGGAAGATTTCTACAACACTAGAGAGTGTATGAAGAATGGTGCCATTGTGATGCCCAAGGCCATCAACAAGGAAGAGCTTGCCTTGCATGAAGCCACCAAGTACCGCTTTGTGGTTGATACCTTGAAGAATATGGGGCTGTATGATCTTGTGTGCTTGAAGCCCGATGATGCTCAGCGAGAAGGCCACTATTGTCCCCTTCTTGTCCGTCAATTCCATTGCACAGTATTCTTTCATGATGATTCTGATCGCACTATGACTTGGATGACTGGCAAAGAGAAGTACTCATGCACCTATTCTCAGTTCTGTGATGCCATGGGTTTTGGTGGTGGCCGTGCTCGTGGGTTCAAGATTCATTCTCAGGATAAGTTCACTAAAGGTGACATTTCCTTCTGCTATCCCTCGAACCCAACAGCTGGTCCTCCCACTATCTCTGGGATGTATTACTCCTATCTTGTGCTTGCCAAGCTGTTCCGTGAGAATCTCATCAGCAAGTCAGGCGACTCCAGTGAAGTCCATAACTATCACCTGAATCTCATGTACTATTGCCGTCCTGAGAACACAAGGGCAACTGATGGCTGTGATCTCATTTACTGTGAACTGAGGCGTTCTGTTCTGGGCCGCATGACTCCCAACTATGCTCAGTACGTTCAGCGGCTCATCAACAAGGTGGTACCTTCTCCCCACAAAAAGCAAGATCAAATGATCAAGATGGAACCATTCAAGTTCCCCATTCAGGACACTCGACCGGAAATCCTAGCCATGATGCCCTCTGAGCGCCGTTCCAAGGAACGACATGATCCTGCAGCTAGCTCCAACTACTCTAGGCACCCCAAGCGCGGTGCCTCTCGCTTCTTCTCCAGCTTGTGGCGGATGTGCAAGAATACAAATGATGTTGCACATCAAAGTCTTGCCTTGAACCAGGAGACCAGGAGGCGCCAAAATGAGTTCATGGCCGCAAGGAATGCCCCTGTTCCTCCTTCTGGACCTGAGATGGAGCCTGTGGTTGCACCAGGTTGGGAGATGCCTCCCATTACTGATGAGATGTTCCGAAACTTTGACTTCTCTATGTATGCTCATGATGGTCTTCCTCCTGGACCTGCTCGTGCCCCTGCTGATGCTGCTGATGATGATGAAGAGAATGAAGGTGATGAGGATGATGATGACGAGGATGATGATGATGAGCGTGATGGAAATAACTCTCCATCCACTGGGACCGAGTTCTACTGATGGGAGCGCTAGCATCCCTACTCTTTTCTTCGCCTTTTTGGTGTTCCGATGCCAAAGGGGGAGAAGAGATTAGAGTCTAGTATCACGGGTTCTTTGGTTTGGTTGGCACAAGCCATGGTTGTTACTTTATTTGCTTCTTATTTGGCTTGTGTTTATTTGCTTTGCTTTCTGAAGAACCATTTGCTACTTTGAATAATTCGTGTATGGACAAGTATTTGTATGCTTAATCACTCTATTAGGATGATCATACTTTATGCTTATATATCTTGATATACATGTCCATACCATGCTTGTTTCCTAAAGATATTGGGGGGCTTCTCATATTCCACAAATGGTGCACTTTGCATTCAAACGCAAATTCTCCAAGTGCACACATTATGGGGGAGCTGTCGTAATATCTTATATGGAATCAAGGTTTAGAGCTTATCATAATATCTATATGTGACCCTAGCTCGGTTTGTCATCGTATACCAAAAAGGGGAGATTGTAAGGGTATTTTACCCTTATCCATTATTTTGGTAACAATGACACCGTGCTAGAGTATTTGGCCTAATATATGTTTGTAAGGATAATCCCAGGTATTAGCCAAAGAGGCATAAATGGTGTATCAAAGGAACAAGAAGGCTAAAGGAGACCCCCCACTTTGACAACAATCAAAAAGGGGTCTACAGCATCCTGCCGGTCAGAGACTCGGTCGGACCGGCCCCTGCGCCGGCCAGTTCCGGTCTGCCGCCCGGTCGACCGGGCGCAGGGTCAGGCGCCCTGGCGCCAACCGGCCCCTGCGTTGATGCCATCCGGGAGGGCTACTGGAAGACATGGATCTGCCCCAGTCACGGCCCGGTCAGCGGCCCGGTTTGGACCGGGCACTTCCGGTCAGCCGCCCGGTCGGACCGGGTGCAGGATCGGGCGCGCGCCAACCGGCTCCTGCGCTGATGCCTTCCGGGAGGAGTACTGCGCGGCACTTCACCGTTCCGGTCTCGGTCTGGTCTGCCGCCCGGTTTGGACCGGCTGGTCCGGTCCCTGGCCTGGTCGGACCGGGCCCTGCGCCGGACTGTCCGGTCTCTGGTCCGTTGATCGGGAATCTCGGGGAGAAAGCTGAGGTGGCAAGTTGACAACGGCCACATTTCAAGTGACACTATATATACCCCTTCTTCTACCTCTGAAGGGGTAGGCACTACACTACAAGCTGTTCTTGAGCTCTCTCTCTCATACTCCATTGTTAGAAACACCAAAAGCCTCAGATCTCCCTCCTGCTCCACCCAAACTCAAATTCCTCGTGGGAAACGATAGAGGAGGACCTGATCTACTGTTCTACCAAGCCAAATCTCATTCCCCCTTGTATTCATCAAGAAGCTTGCTCTCTAGGGTTCCTTGGAAACCCTAGGTGGGCAAGAGTGGTCCGGAAGCATCCGGGCTGCGGATTTGCTCCTGACAAGATTGTGAAGGTTTGGAGGCTACCTCAAAGTCTACCACAAGTGAGTGAGCTATTCCTTCGTGGGATAGGCTCCAGAGAATAGGGTGAGCCTTCGTGGCGTGGGGAATCCTTCATGGGACCTCCACCCCTCCAAACGTGACGTACCTTCTTGCAAAGGAAGGGAACACGGGAATAAACCCTCGTCTCCGCGTGCTATCGGTTATCTCTAACCGAACTCCTTACTTGTGATATAACTGCATGTGAGAGCCTTCGTGCTCGAGTTACTTGTATCCTCATATAGGTTGTCTCACCTAGTTTGCATTAGGCTCACCTTTATATTCCGCAAAGCCTAATATTGCAAAGAAAGAATTAAAATCTGTAGAAACCTATTCACCCCCCCCCCTCTAGGTTTACCATCTCTGAACTTTCAAAGATGAAGATGAAGAGGTAGACAAGGACGAGGAGATGGAGGAAGATGATGGTGAGGAGGACGACGAGGAAGGCGATGATGATGATGATGATGACGAGGAGGATGATGATGACGAGTGATCCCCTTGGGACGTTAGTATGCTTCTTCTCCCTTTTTGGTGTTTCGACGCCAAAGGGGGATAAGTTGATCTATTAGTACGAGAATTTGCATGGGGATGCCAAGGGCTTGGTGCTTCTTTTTGGTTTTTCGGCCTTGGCATCATATCTTATCCCTAGTTATTCGGAAATTTATCATATGTGTGTTTGCTACTCTATTTGTGGATTTCCCGATCCCCCGGTTTGTATTAAGACTTATTCGTTGGTAGCCTACATTGGTCTTCGTTATTTATCTCTTGATGGGCTACATCAATTCCATGGAGGCACTTATTGAGAGTTTGGGTTTTTCTCAAGGCAAAGGTATGACAAATTCACCCAAAACTCCTTGCATGATCATGTGTTGCCTCCATTGTGTGCATATGCTATATGATCTTGTCAAATATCCTTGTTGCATATGTGCATGGTTTGTAAAATCTAGGAGGAGTTGTTCCTCTAGGATGTGTGCATTTGTATACAAATGCATATTCCAAATATGCACACATCTAGGGGGAGCTCCGTCTACTTTTACAAACCAAGAACCCTATCATAATATCCTATGCTATGTTGCAAATTCTTGTGTTTTCATCAAACACCAAAAAGGGCGATATTGAAAGAGCAAGATCTATATCCCGTGTTTTGTGTGTTTGATGACAACATTTGAATGAATTTAACCGTGCGCAAAGATTGTTTTTGTTAGATTTGCAAGTGCACGGTATCCTCGCTGAGCACGTCATGATCGGAGGACTGAAGCGTAGCTTATAGGTTTTCTTGTTTTGTGTGTGTGTCGCGAGGTGACATGGTTGGAGAGGAAAAGAGGAAAAGGCAGTTTCAGTCAAAGCGGTCTACCGGTACCAGGAGCGGTAGTACCGCTACCCTACTGGTACCGCCCAATGGTACCGCTCTGGAGCTTTGCACTGAGAAAGTCCCACAGAACACATTGCGGTACCTCTGCGGTACCTTGAGCGGTAGTACCGCTCGAGAGCGGTAGTACCGCCTCGGTACCGCTTAAGTACCGTAACATAACTTACGGCACTACCGCTTCGGTACCGCTTGGGATCCAGTGTGTCCCAGAGGCCATTGCGGTACCTCGAGCGGTACCGCAAGCGGTAGTACCGCTCTGTGTCCACGTGGATAAATTCTGTGGGGATTTCGAATCCAGAGCGGTAGTACCGCTTACCAAAGCGGTAGTACCGCTTAGGCATAACGGTTGGATTTGAGGAGACCTATTTAAAGGGTTCTTCTTCCCCAGCTCGTTTTTAGCTCTTCTCTTCTTCTCTCCTCCATTGTTCCTGAGCTCAAGCTTAGTGGATCTCCCCACCTACCCAATCAATCTTGCTCATACTTTGAGGAGTGGTGGAGGAGGCCCCGACCTATCGTTCTACCAAGAGAGATTTCACCAATTTGTGGTAGTCCTTAGTGGATCTTGTTGGTAGGGTTCCTATGGTGGGATCTTGGAAGAAGTGCACCTATGGAGGCTAGCTTGGTGTTGTGCTAGCCCCATAAGTTGTTGGGAGCCTCCTAGTGTTGTGGAGCTCGCCCCAACCTTGCGAAGGAACCACCGCCTCGACCGGTGCCTTAGTGGAGAAGGGGGGGCCCCTTTGTGGAGCTCTCTCGAGGAAGAAGGTGAGGCCTTCCTTCGTGGTGTGGCCGCCTAGCCTCTTGTGTGAGGCTAGCACCTCCTCAACGCAGATGTACTCCCTTTGTGGGAGGAACTCGCGGGAAACAAACCTCGCCTCGTCTCCGCGCCCTCCGGTTGTCCCGCTCCTTACTCTTACTATCATGCTTGGTTCCTTTACTTGTTGCACTTGTCTAGGATCATACTAGGATCATCTTGAGCATCAAAGCTATCACCTTTACTTCCGTTGCACTAAAAATTGAAAAAGGCTAAAACTTTGCGTAGCGTCCATTCACCCCCCCCCCCTTCTTGTTCGCTACGATCCATTCAACGGGGCTTGAGATAGTCTTCACAAAGGTTGCCCACTTTGGATAGATACCGTCTGCAAGATTGTATCCCTTGTTGTACTGGCGGCCATTGATCACAAAGTTAACCGGGGGAGCATGACCCTCAACAAGCTTGGAGAAGATTGGCGAGCACTGCAAGACGTTGATGTCGTTGTTGGATCCCGGCATACCAAAGAAGGAGTGCCAAATCAAGAGATCATGGGTAGCCACTGCCTCAAGTATCACAGTGTAGCCTTTTTTGTGATCCTTGTACATTCCCTGCCAGGGAAACAGACAGTTCTTCCATTTCCAATGCATGCAATCAATTCTTCCAAGCATCGCTGGAAATCCTCGAGCTTCATTGACAGCGAGGATCTTAGCAGTGTCTTCGACAGTGGGTGATCTCAAGTAGATGTCCCCGAACACTGCTATCACCACCCTGCATAACCGATAGAAACAATCAAGGGCGTGGACTCCGCCATCCGGAAATAGTCATCGGCGTAATCACCAGGAGCTCCATATGCCGACATCCGCATAGCCACCGTGCACTTTTGCAGTGGCGAAAACCCTCGCCATGCCGGTGCAGTCCAACTTGCATCCGAAATAGGAGTCGTACTCTCGAAGGGCATACACAATTCTCGTGAAGAGCTTCCGGCTTATCCTCGAAACGACGCCTAAAAACAGCCTCACCGTGCAATGGGTTGTCGGCGAAGTAGTCGGCGTAGAGCATGCAAGAGCCCTCCATTCGCTACCTCGGCTTGCACTTCCGGTGACCCGGTGCCGACCCACCACGGCGACCAATGGCCAACTTGGCGTACAAGCCGGACAGTGCAAGCTAGGATCAACATGTGCTCCTCGTCTTGGGCGGCGGCTACCATTTCTTCTTCAAAAAGCTCGGCGAACATTTGCTCCTCCTCCTTGTCGGAGTCCATGTCCGGCCAGGCAATTGGACGAACACCTGTCGGGCGTGTCAACAAGGCGCGACGTGAGAAGTTGCCCGACGGCGGATTATAGGCAGAGGGCACGACGGGTGGCGGAATATAGACTACTGGGTGGAGGGACGGCGGAGTCCAAGCAACCGGTTGGCGGATTGACGAGGGGTGGTGCCAGCGGCGACAGAGCAACGAGAGGGGATGGGGATTTGCGTCGAGAAAGTGGTGGGGTTCATGTATTTTCTCGCTAATAGAGCGGGCCTGTCCCCGCTTTCTCTTGTCCTGAGTCCCCGAGCGCACCCCGATGGGCCAGGGATGGCCTAGACTCTCCAGATGGATTAAAGTTCAAATCCAGGAGAAAACGAGAAGCCAGGGACGTAACCGGACCGAATAACGACGTCTGGCTGTAAAAAAAAAAGGCTATCGGGGCCTCATCGGGGAGACGGCTGGAGATGCTCTTAGACCATCCGAACAAACCCCCACAAAATGGACCACATTTCGGTCCGTCTAGGTCCCGTTTGAGGTGGCCGGCGGATAGGAAAACTGTCCATGTCCGTTTACGTTGGGAGGGAGCCCCGACGGCCTCAAACCCACAAAACAGTGAAAAACATAGATATATATTACATATTTTTGGGGACAGGAAGGCTCTAGTTTCAGACATAAAAAAGAAAAAGAAAAACAAAAGTAGATAATGTGCCTGCGTGCCGCCGGTTGCCTAGTCCTCGTCGCTGCTGAAAACAGGCGCGGCAACGTGAGTACATAGAACAGAACATCCGCACATGGCTTCCGTCCATCCTTCTCCGAAACAACAAGCAATACGTAGTGTCCAGATCAGCAGATAGTTCAGTAAATAGTAAACGCCGTCGCAGGATCTTTTTCAGTTTGTGTTCGTTCGCCCACGTTGCCAGGGATACGAACAAAGCAGCGCGTATCTAGGGGTAGTCAGCTCTATGCCTTTTCTGTTCTGCAGGGTGATGCTCCTGCACACAGATTTCAAAGATCAGTAAAGTGCCGATGTTCTAGCAGCGCCATGTACAGATGAACCGAAGGTTCTCCGGAAATATACGGCATGGCATCTGGTAAGAAGAACACCTCATGTCCTTTTCCTAGCCCTTGACTTCTTGCTTGTTGCACTGGCTTTGGGTGCGGAGCTATCTTCCTCTGCCAGTTGCCTACACATTTGGATATAGAAAGGAAAATAATCCCATCAGAATTCTCAGCTGCTAGTCTACATTATGAAATATATGTAAAGGGTCATGCTGAGCGTCCCCGAAGGATGAGAAACATCCATCCTCCTGCTTTCTAACCGTTCGATGGGACAATCCACATCATCCAATACAGGACGAGTTTTTGCGTTGAATTTGGGACATAAGCTCTGTTTCTTGCGTGCAATGGGTAAGAGGATAAGCAAAAAGGAAGAGATAATGTGTGGTGGAAAAGAGGACGTGTGGTAAAGCAGGAAGGCTTTTCCATATGTAAAATATCGACTTGGGCTATATTTAGTTTGGGTTCAAGTCACAGGTCATGTAATTTCATTAAGTGCAGGAAAGGTATTCAAATGGTCTCGAAAGCTCAGTGATCTAACCTGCCCACCTCCTCGAGTCGTTCCAGGAAAGGGTTGATATTATCCATGTAGGTGTTGAACTGCAGAAAAGATATGTCAGCAGTTTACATATTCTTGAAAAGAAGCATGTTTATTGATGATATTATGGAACAGTCTTTTGAAGCAGACATACCGCCTTCAGAATATTGTCGAACTTTGCACGTATTTTCTGTTGTTCTGATGTGGCAGCAGTCCTTACTGAAGCAGCCTCTGAACATAATTTAGAAGCCTGTGTGGTGACATGAAGAAAAGCAGAATTAACAAATAGAGTGACTAAATCTGCAAGCCTGAACATTCAAAGAGATGGACAGTTAGCATTGTGTTTTATGTACTAACAGCGGCAATAAATATTAATCAAGCCTCAACAGAATCCCCATAGGTAAGTAGTTTACATGTAGACACCAAAATTAACAACAATTTCAAAAGGATATTAAGTTCAAACAAGCTATGACTTCAGAATAAGCACATCACCTTCGCGATCATTGCCTCTACTTTCTTTTCTCTAGGTTCAAGACACTGCAGTTTACATTCAATCTCGGACTTCAAAGCACCCAGTTTCTGATTTTCATCTGCTATTATTTGATTCCTTTCTTTCACTTTCGTCTTGAGACGCTCCTCCATTTCACGTACTGGTTGGAAGGTATCATGTAACAATGTAAGGAAAATAACTTCGGAACAAGAGGAACATAGTACTAGCAAAATATACAAATAGAAATGAGAAAGATAACCTTTTCCTTGCCATTCAATAATCTGTGCATCAAAGGACCTGACTGTGAGACTTTCATCATTAAGCTTAGCTTTGCGAGATTTAACTTCCTTTTCAACTGTTTTAGCAGCAGCAAGCTAGCAGCAACAGTAAGTATAAGAATTAGCCCAGTCTCACCGCTCAATAAATCCAGGTACAGAATCCAATTGTTCTTTGCAGCTACTCTCACCTGTTCTTGTACATCCTGGATTTTAGTGTGTTGCTTCGCCAGTTTTTCATGAGCCTGGGAGATGGAGATAGTTTAGGATGCAATCACACCGGTATCTACTGGTGAAGCATAACTAGGAACAGCGGTAAGTGCCACCCTGATACGAGCTAGTACCACCAGAGGCACCAGCAGTAAGAAACGGAATCTAAAACATCAGAGATATATCATGAGGAAACTACATGAACCCGGTAGACAAATATGTAGCAGTCTAGCAGATGGTTTAATTTTTCAAACTCCATGGAAATAAGTCTGAAATCAGTTGTTGCAGCCAATGGTCATAAGCTTGAAAAGTGGAATCAGAATACCTTATTTAGTAACTCCAAAGTGGCAGTTTTTTCTTGAACATTTTGCGTTGCTGTTTTCTCAGACTCCTTCAACTTAGCACGAACTGATTTCTTCTCTTCCAAGGCCCTCTTTAATAGGAAAGAAAACCAAAATTAGGTATGCAAACGTAAACAGATCTCTTGTGATGATAAAACCTTTGAGTCCAAGTTTTATTAAGTAAATCACAGGTTAACCAAAAAATAGGATTAAGGCCCCTCCACGAGCAAACTTTCATGGAAAAATTAATGTAGCAGGTCTACCAACCTGTTTACGATATGCGGGTATGCAGTCAACTACTACTAGGCAGATTACAAAAACCGAGTAGTTGAATTCCCATATAGTCATGACAACATCAGGTCACAGAATAAATACCAGCTTCCAAAATTTGGTACAATGCCTGCAGCAACAGAAAAATGGAAGATGTCTCACCTGAACCTTTTCTGGAGACTTAACTAGTTTGGACCTCAGTTTGGAGTTTTCTTGGGCATGTTTAGTCAACTCAAAATCGGCCTGGGTTATCTGCAGCGTGAAACATAAATGCAATGAATACAACATCATGTAGTGAGCTTTTGCTTTTTTTTTTCATCATATAAAACATTCAGCGTAAGTTAGGGAGAGCAATATATCAGTTGTTCAATGTTCTCATTCACGAAGTATAGCTTAATACCAATTGGTGATGAGCAGATGCCAAGCCTCAAGAGTAAATGGCGGATACATAACTAATTTTTTTTAAAGTACACAGAGTTCACTTTTCACATGGTAAATTACTAAATTGTAGGTAGCCTGGTTCTATGTGGGCTGGAGTGCTTCTAACCTGCGAAAGGTGGATGGGGCATATTATGACTTCTCA
Source organism: Lolium rigidum (assembly GCF_022539505.1). Classification (NCBI taxonomy): domain Eukaryota; kingdom Viridiplantae; phylum Streptophyta; class Magnoliopsida; order Poales; family Poaceae; genus Lolium; species Lolium rigidum. The sequence goes on from NC_061508.1 coordinate 270,324,533, forward strand.
GAGTCAAGAAGCTGGAGCAGGAGATGTGTAAGGGCCAATAGTCCTGGTCTAATAAAATCTATGGCCCTATAGTTAAATATAGCGTTCAATGTTACAGGTTATAACCAACCGCCAGTAATGTAACTTCTTGTGATTTACGTTTGCAAGCTACTTTAAATTCATATGTAGTTTGTTTTGGCCGATCTCCTGCCTTCAGGTTCCAAAATGGATCCTAGTTCGTACAGGTGGGTGCTCCTAGTATATTGGCATCAAGCGGGCTCCAGTCTCATTTACACTCGTACTTGGAAGTTTGGGGCTATAGTGTTTGACCAAGTAGCTCTAGCTTTGATCTAGAATACCAGAGCCAAAGTCACGGCAAAAAACCAAAGCTTCAATACATTCCAGCACAAATCCAAAAGGCTGTTCATATACCCTAATTTGGCAACGTGTGGTGTATTTGATCAGAAAATCAACAGTGTTTCGTTATTATTCATGTTGTAGCATAGACCATGTAGCATGTCTGATTATTTACAACATGCCAAACTCCTGAGCAATAAGTGGATCTTTTAATACCATAATATAAGACAGTTCATGACAGAAATTCACAGAACTTAGTTGGGTTTTTTTTGGGTGGAGAGTGATAATATACGAAGAAACATGACACTGACACGAGGCAGGAATGAACACACACCTTCCTGTGGATTTCTTCTTTCTTGTCAGTGATGGCCGAAGATTTTGCTCGCAGGGCCAACTGCTGCTTGTTGTAAACCTGAACTTTCTGCTGCAGAGCATTGAGGTCCGCTTCCAGCTGCTGGGCCATGGGCTCCTCCATCTGCTCGGCGAGCTCATGGTCCGCAATCTCCTTCTGAAGCTGCACGAGAGGAATCCGGCGCAGCAAACAGAGGCGCAATTTTAAGAATCTCAAGCATGTAAGCATTTGCCCGAACAGAGAAGCTGCAGAAACTCTGACCTCAGCGATCCTGGCCTTGAGGTCCACTGTGCGCTGGTGGTAGTCGGGGACGTCGTTGACGATGGGCTGCAGGAGGTTGAGCTTCTCCTCCCTGTAGAAGAGGAAGTTGATGAGGGCGCTGAGGACCTCGACGACGCGGCGCGGGGTGGGGCGGAGCAGGTCGGCGAGCGTGAAGTCCTTGAACTGGATGGAGTCGAGGAAGGCCCGCGACTTGTTGTGGAGGCGCAGCACCCGGATGGCCTCCAGGTGGTGCTCCGGGTTGTCCAGCCCCGCCAGGTCGCTGAACCCTAGCTGCCCGTCGTCGTCGTCCCTGGGGGAAATCCAAGCCGGTGAGCGAGCGAGTGGGGAGGAGGAGGAGGAGGAAGCGACGGCGCGTTTGGTACCCGGGGGCATCGACGAAGGAGGCGAGGAAGCGGGCGAGGATGGCGGGGAGCAGATCCGGCTGGGGCTTGGCGATGTCCTCGGGGCGGAGGTTAGCGACGGGGGCGATGCCGAACTGGACCACGGACTCCGCAATCTCCGCCGCCGACAGCATTGGGAACCCGAAGCCGGACGCCATCGAATCGCCGGCGATTCTCCTCCTCCTCCTCCTCCGGCTACCGGCGGCGGCTACTCGCCTAGTCGTGTAGATCCTTCCTCTTTCCCCCCAAAATCGAAATGTTTTGGCGGTGGCTCTACCAACTCTTTCCCGCCGATGTGGGGCTTACCCTCTCGGTGGGCCGAGGGAATACGGCCTGTTAAGACCACGAGCCCAATGTTAGCCTGGTCTAAACAACATTGTTCAATTACACAAACATAGCTCCCCCTTCCTTCCCTCAAAAAACAAAAGCTCCCCCTTGCAAAATATAAGGCACATTTGAATGTTTTTCTGGTTAAGGAAGTACAATTTTAATTAAAATTTCCATTTATATTATTTTACAAAATTAGTAAATATACGCTCCAATTTTTTTCAACAACAGTAAAACCTGTAAAATTAAAGTATAACTTTTAACAACGTGTTTGGATGTTTGCATTCGTGCCTGGTATTAGACATTGGCATTGTCTAAGCCCTGATATCCCAAATTCCAGCTGTTTGCATTCGGGGCGAATATTGAGATGAACTTCTTTTTTCTTAGCCTAGGAAGCTTGCTCCCGAATGAACCGTTCTCGAGCTACATCATGAGGTATTTGCCCTGAATCGTTTTCCTCTGCCTCGTCCTGGACGAGAACACTGGAACACTCGCTCAAGTATGCTCCCGTAGCCGCCCGGCTTCCTTCCTTCTCCGCCTTCGGTGAGGCTGGCCGCCGTCGGCCCCATACTTCTACACCTCCTGCGAGGTTGACCGTCACCGCCACCATCCTTCTCCACATCCGATGAGGCTAACCGCCACCGCCCCATCCTTCTCCGCATATGGTGAGGCTTGCCGTCGCCGCTCCCATACTTCTCCGCATCCGGTGAGGCTGACAGCCGCCGCCCCATCCCTCTCTTCCTCCGGTGAGGTTGGCCGCTGCCGCCCCCATCCTTCTCCATCCGTAGTTGGCTCCAAACCTAGATGCTCTGCACCTGCGATAGGATCCTAATGCACTACGTCTCCACCTAAGGATGATGGCAGCTGGCTATAAGATTTAAATTTTATGGTTGTTATTTAATTAAAATAGAGATAATAGAAAAGAGAATATAAGCAAGCTCTAAGTTAAGAGCTAGCCGCAGCCGGCTCCTAAACATTTTCTTAAACTATCAAGTAGCTTATGTATGTAGTCTTAACAAAATAGTATAATTTTTATAGCTATTATTGTACATGTTTCGCTACAGTGTAATTCTAAGTATAGAAAACATATCAATGTGATATAGCCTACAATTGGCTAAGTTAGTGGTTTTGCTCTAATACGCATGGAGGCTCTCATTTCTCCCTCCTTTTATCTCTCTTCCCTTGGACGCTTGAGAGTCTCTTTCCGGCTCCCGGCTCCACCCCTCTTGTCTGGCGATTTCGCCGACTGGAGGTGGAGCGGGAGGCGGGAGGCTGGCATGTACATAGTAGCTTTAGGTCTAATAGTTGTACTGTACTAGCAAATGTCTGGTTTGACATTATACCACTCGTACAAACTCGTTACTTAGAGAAGGTCTGGTTTGGCATTATGCCACTAGTACAAACTTGTTACTTAGAGACAGCGTGTTCAGCCGATTTCATCCAAGTTTTTTGAAAGCCAGCTCTGCGAGAAAACCTCAAACGGTTGTGATTTACCACCTGTCTCTAAAACTTTAGAGTCTGGATTGATACGACGCAAACGTATCTATAATGTTTGATGCTCCAAGCTTGTTTTACACCAATTTGTATATGTTTTGCTCATACTTCGTTGCACTTTTATATATTTTCTGGCACTAACCTAATAATAAGATGCCACAGTGCCAGTTTCCTATTTTCTGTTGTTTTATATTTCAGAAAAGTTGTACAAGAAATATTCTCGGAATTGGACGAAACAAAGGCCGAAGTCAATATTTTTCCATAACGAAGACAGAGTCCAGAGTGGGAACGAAGAAGAGGCGCAGGGCGGCCAGACCATGCCTTGGCGCGGCCAGGCCTAGGCCCGCGCCAAGGGGTGGTGTGGGCCCCCTAGCCTCCATCGACCTCGCCCTTCTGCCTATTTATTCACGATCTCGGGAAAAACCTAAACACCCGAGCCTTCATCCACGAAAAGTTTCGTCGCGGCCGCCATTGCAGACCCTAGCTCGGGAGGGTCCTGAAGCTCTCCCCGGCACCCTACCGGAGGGGGAGATCATCGCCGGAGCCATCTACACCACCATGTTCGCCTCCAAAGTGATGCGTGAGTAGTTCATCCTTGGACTATGGGTCCATAGCAGTAGCTAGATGGTTGTCTTTTCCAATTTAATTATGCCTCATGTTTAGATCTTGTGAGCTGCCCTACATGATCAAGATCATCCTTATGTAATGCTACATGTTGTGTTTGCTGCGATCCGTTGAATATGTAATACTATGTTGAGATCAATTATGTATACTTGTCATATGTTATTTGTGATCTTGCATGCTCTCTGTTGCTATTGCTAGTAGATACGCTGGCCAAGTAAATGCTTGTGACTCCAAGAGGAGGTATTTATGCTCGAGTAGGTTCATGCCTTTAGTTTCCTGGAAGAGTGACAATAACTTCTAAGATTGTAGATGTGTTGTTGCTACTAGGGAGAAAACAACAATGTTTTATCCAAGGGTAATTCTATTGTTTACTTTACACACATTTCTTAATGCGATAATATGTTGCTTGCAACTTAATACTGGAAGGGGTTCAGACGATAACCGGAAGGTAGATTATTAGTCATATATGCAGTTGGATTACGGTCTATGTATTATGTTGTAATGCCCAAACGAATCTCATAGTAATCATCTTGTCATGTATGGTCTTTATTATGTCAATTGCTCAGCTGTAATTTGTTCACCCAACATGTTATTTATCTTTATGGAGAGACACCTTTAGTAAATTGTGGACTGATGGCGTGTAACTCACACGTTCGTTGGGAACCCCAAGAGGAAGGTATGATGCGCACAGTAACAAGTTTTCCCTCAGAAAGAAACCAAGGTTTATCGAAGCAGGAGGAGCCAAGAAGCACGTTGAAGGTTGATGGCGGCGGGATGTAGTGCGGCGCAACACCGTAGATTCCGGCGCCAACGTGGAACCCGCACAACACAACCAAAGTACTTTGCCCCAACGAAACAGTGGAGGTTGTCAATCTCGCCGGCTTGCCGTAACAAAGGATTAGATGTATAGTGTGGATGATGATTGTTTGCGTAAAACAAGAGAACAAGTATTGCAGATTGTATTCAGATGTAAAGAATGGACCGGGGTCCACAGTTCACTAGAGGTGTCTCTCCCATAAGATAGCATGTTGGGTGAACAAATTACAGTCGGGCAATTGACAAAGAGAGAGGGCATAACAATGCACATACATGATATGATGAATATTGTGAGATTTACTTGGGCATTACGACAAAGTACATAGACCGCTATCCAGCATGCATCTATGCCTAAAAAGTCCACCTTCAGGTTATCATCCGAACCCCTTCCGAACATTAAGTTGCAAAACAACAGACAATTGCATTAAGTATGGTGCGTAATGTAATCAATAACTACATCCTCGGACATAGCATCAATGTTTTATCCCTAGTGGCAACAAAGACATCCACAACCTTAGAACTTTCCGTCACTCGTCCCGCATTTAATGGAGGCATGAACCCACTATCGAGCATAAATACTCCATCTTGGAGTTAAGAGCAAAAACTTGGCCAGAGCCTCTACTAATAACGGAGAGAATGCAAGATCATAAACAACACATAGGTAATAGATTGATAATCAAAATAACATAGTATTCTCTATCCATCGGATCCCGACAAACACAACATATAGAATTACAGTATAGATGATCTTGATCATGTTAGGCAGCTCACAAGATCCGACAATGAAGCACATGAGGAGAAGACAACCATCTAGCTACTGCTATGGACCCATAGTCCAGGGGTGAACTACTCACTCATCACTCCGGAGGCGACCATGGTGGTGAAGAGTCCTCCGGGAGATGAATCCCCTCTCCGGCAGGGTGCCGGAGGTGATCTCCGTAATCCCCCGAGATGGGATTGGCGGCGGCGGCGTCTCCGGAAGGTTTTCCCGTATCGTGGCTCTCGGCATCGGGGGTTTCGCGAAGAAGGCTATAAGTAGGCGGAAGGGCAGGTAAAGGGGCGTCACGAGGGCCCACACCACGGCCGGCGCGGCCAGGGCCCGGGCCGCGCCGCCCTGGTGTGTCGCCACCTCGTGGCCCCACTTCGACTCTCCCTCGGTCTTCTCGGAAGCTTCGTGGCAAAATAGGACCCCGGGCGTTGATTTCGTCCAATTCCGAGAATATTTCCTTACTAGGATTTTTGAAACCAAAAACAGCAGTAAAACAAAGAATCGGCTCTTCTGGCATCTTGTTAATAGGTTAGTGCCGGAAAATGCATAAATACGACATATAATGTGTATAAAACATGTAGATATCATCAATAATGTGGCATGGAACATAAGAAATTATCGATACGTCGGAGACGTATCAGCATCCCCAAGCTTAGTTCTCGCTCGTCCCGAGCAGGTAAATGATAACATACGTATAATTTCTGGAGTGACATGCCATCATAACCTTGATCATACTATTGTAAACATATGTAATGAATGCAGCGATCAAAACAATGGTAATGACATGAGTAAACAACTGAATCATAAAGCAAAGACTTTTCATGAATAGCACTTCAAGACAAGCATCAATAAGTCTTGCATAAGAGTTAACTCATAAAGCAATAAATCAAAGTAAAGGTATTGAAGCAACACAAAGGAAGATTAAGTTTCAGCGGTTGCTTTCAACTTATAACATGTATATCTCATGGATAATTGTCAACATAGAGTAATATAACAAGTGCAATATGCAAGTATGTAGGAATCAATGCACAGCTCACACAAGTGTTTGCTTCTTGAGGTGGAGAGAAATAGGTGAACTGACTCAACATAAAAGTAAAAAGAATGGTCCTTCAAAGAGGAAAAGCATCGATTGCTATATTTGTGCTAGAGCTTTTATTTTGAAAACATGAAACAATTTTGTCAACGGTAGTAATAAAGCATATGTATTATGTAAATTATATCTTACAAGTTGCAAGCCTCAAGCATAGTATACTAATAGTGCCCGCACCTTGTCATAATTAGCTTGGACTACCGGATCATCGCAATACACATGTTTTAACCAAGTGTCACAATGGGGTACCTCCATGCCGCCTGTACAAAGGTCTAAGGAGAAAGCTCGCATTTTGGATTTCTCGCTTTTGATTATTCTCAACTTAGACATCCATACCGGGACAACATGGACAACAGATAATGGACTCCTCTTTAATGCATAAGCATGTAGCAACAGATTAATGTTCTCATATGAGATTGAGGATATATGTCTAAAACTCGAAACTTCCACCATGATTCATGGCTTTAGTTAGCGGCCCAATGTTCTTCTCTAACAATATGCATGCTCCAACCATTAAGGTGGTAGATCTCTCTTACTTCGTACAAGACGGACATGCATAGCAACTCACATGATATTCAACGAAAAGTAGTTGATGGCGTCCCTGAAGCATGGTTATCGCACAACAAGCAACTTAATAAGAGATAAAGTGCATAAGTACATATTCAATACCACAATAGTTTTTAAGCTATTTGTCCCATGAGCTATATATTGCAAAGGTGAATGATGGAAATTTTAAAGGTAGCACTCAAGCAATTTACTTTTGAATGGCGGAGAAATACCATGTAGTAGGTAGGTATGGTGGACACAAATGGCATAGTGGTTGGCTCAAGGATTTTGGATGCATGAGAAGTATTCCCTCTCGATACAAGGTTTAGGCTAGCAAGGTTTATTTGAAACAAACACAAGGATGAACCGGTGCAGAAAAACTCACATAAAAGACATATTGTAAACATTATAAGACTCTACACCGTCTTCCTTGTTGTTCAAACTCAATACTAGAAATTATCTAGACTTTAGAGAGACCAAATATGCAAACCAAATTTAGCAAGCTCTAGGTGTTTCTTCATTAATGCGTGCAAAGTATATGATGCAAGAGCTTAAACATGAGCACAACAATTGCCAAGTATCAAATTATTCAAGACATTTTAGAATTACTACATGTAGCATTTCCCGATTCCAACCATATAACAATTTAACGAAGAAGATTCAACCTTCGCCATGAATACTATGAGTAAAGCCTAAGGACATATTTGTCCATATGCAACAGCGGAGCGTGTCTCTCTCCCACACAATGAATGCTAGGATCCATTTTATTCAAACAAAAAAAAACAAACCGACGCTCCAAGCAAAGTACATAAGATGTGACGGAATAAAAATATAGTTTCAGGGGAGGAACCTGATAATGTTGTCGATGAAGAAGGGGATGCCTTGGGCATCCCCAAGCTTAGACACTTGAGTCTTCTTAGAATATGCAGGGGTGAACCACCGGGGCATCCCCAAGCTTAGAGCTTTCACTCTCCTTGATCATATTGCATCATTCTCCTCTCTTGATCCTTGAAAACTTCCTCCACACCAAACTCGAAACAACTCATTAGAGGGTTAGTGTACAATAAAAATTAACATGTTCAGAGGTGACACAATCATTCTTAACACTTCTGGACATTGCATAAAGCTACCGGACATTAATGGATCAAAGAAATTCATCCAACATAGCAAAAGAGGCAATGCGAAATAAAAGGCAGAATCTGTCAAAACAGAACAGTCCGTAAAGATGGATTTTATTGAGGCACCATACTTGCTCAAATGAAAATGCCCAAATTGAATGAAAGTTGCGTACATATCCGAGTATCACGCACGTAAATTGGCATAATTTCTGAGCTACCTCACAGAGGCAGGTCGGAATTCGTGACAAAGAAAGAAATCTGCTATCGCTGCAAGCAATCCAAATCTAGTATGAACCTTACTATCAACGACTTTACTTGGCACAACAATGCACAAAACTAAGATAAGGAGAGGTTGCTACAGTAGTAAACAACTTCCAAGACTCAAATATAAAACAAAAATACTGTAGTAAAAACATGGGTTGTCTCCCATAAGCGCTTTTCTTTAACGCCTTTCAGCTAGGCGCAGAAAATGTGTATCAAGTGTTATCAAGAGATGGAGCATCGGCATTACCTTGGGTGTTGGGAGTTTTCTCAACCATGCATAGTATGTTGGATACATAAGTTTCAGCGGCTCCCTTTTCATTAGTCTTGGGCTTGCTGCTCTCATCAAACAAATTTTCAGGAACAAGCCAAGCATAGTTATTCTAGCGCTTCATTCATCGCTAGGAGCTTACATGGTATTGGTGCTTTGATCTCCCCACCACCATTAATGTTATTAGTGTACCTTACTCTCTCCATGTCCATCTTTTCAAGGATACTAACAAAATTGGTATAAGAACCAAGCATCTTATATTTAATAAAGACCTTTCTAGCCTCTCTTGATATACCACCAAATTCTCTAAGAAGGGTTTCTAAAACAAAATCTTTCTTTTCCCCTTCTTCCATATCACCGAGTGTAAGAAACATGTGTTGGATTATAGGATTGAGATTAACAAATTTAGTTTCCAACATGCGAACTAAAGCAACAGATGAAGAATTTCATAAGTAGGAGCAAGTTCTACCAAGTGTCTATCTTCAAAATCTTCAACTGGTACTAACATGATTGAAAAATTCTTCTATATTGTTTCTCCCAACTATAGACCCACGTCCTACCGGTATGTCTTTTACGGTAAAATTAAAAGGAAACATGTTGAAATAAGTAAAGCAAATATAAGTAACTAATTTTTTTGTGTTTTTGATATAGAGTGCAAGACAAGAAAATAAAGTAAAGCTAGCAACTAATTTTTTTGTGTTTTGATATAATGCAGCAAACAAAGTAGTAAATAAAATAAAGCAAGACAAAAACAAAGTAAAGAGATTGGATTGTGGAGACTCCCTTGCAGCGTGTCTTGATCTCCCCGCAACGGCGCCGTAAAAGAGCTTGATGGCGTGTAACTCACACGTTCGTTGGGAACCCCAAGAGGAAGGTATGATGCGCACAGCAAGCAAGTTTTCCCTCGTAAAGAAACCAAGGTTTATCGAAGCGAGGAGGAGCCAAGAAGCACGTTGAAGGTTGATGGCGGCGGGATGTAGTGCGGCGCAACACCGTAGATTCCGGCGCCAACGTGGAACCCGCACAACACAACCAAAGTACTTTTCCCCAACAAAACAGTGAGGTTGTCAATCTCACCGGCTTGCTGTAACAAAGGATTAGATGTATAGTGTGGATGATGATTGTTTGCAGAAAACAGTAGAACAAGTATTGCAGATTGTATTCAGATGTAAAGAATGGACCGGGGTCCACAGTTCACTAGAGGTGTCTCTCCCATAAGATAGCATGTTGGGTGAACAAATTACAGTCGGGCAATTGACAAATAGAGAGGGCATAACAATGCACATACATGATATGATGAATATTGTGAGATTTAATTGGGCATTACGACAAAGTACATAGACCGCTATCCAACATGCATCTATGCCTAAAAAGTCCACCTTCAGTGTTATCATCCGAACCCCTTCCGCATTAAGTTGCAAAACAACAGACAATTGCATTAAGTATGGTGCGTAATGTAATCAATAACTACATCCTCAGACATAGCATCAATGTTTTATCCCTAGTGGCAACAAGCACATCCACAACCTTAGAACTTTCTCGTCACCGTCCCGCATTTAATGGAGGCATGAACCCACTATCGAGCATAAATACTCCCTCTTGGAGTTAAGAGCAAAAACTTGGCTAGAGCCTCTACTAATAACGGAGAGCATGCAAGATCATAAACAACACATAGGTAATAGATTGATAATCAAAATAACATAGTATTCTCTATCCATCGGATCCCGACAAACACAACATATAGAATTACAGATAGATGATCTTGACCATGTGATACGTCTCCAACGTATCGATAATTTCTTGTGTTCCATGCCACATTATTGATGTTATCTACATGTTTTATGCACACTTTATGTCATATTCGTGCATTTTCTGGAACTAACCTATTAACAAGATGCCGAAGTGCCAGCTCCTGTTTTCCGCTGTTTTTGGTTTCGTAAATCCTAGTAACGAAATATTCTCGAATCGGACGAAATCAACGCCAAAGTTCCTATTTTCATCGGAAGCATCCGTAACACCCGGGAAGGACCGCGAGAGGGGGCCACAGGGCCACCAAACCCTAGGCCGGCGCGGCCGGAGGGGGCCGCGCCGCCCCTATGGTGTGGCCCCCCGTCAGCCCCTCCCCGCGCCGCCTCTTCGCCTATATAAAGCCCCCGGATCGAGAAACCCGATACCAATTGACGAAACCCACGAAACCTGCCGCAGCCGCCGCCATCGCGAAGCCAAGATCCGGGGACAGATCTCTGTTCCGGCACCCCGCCGGAGCGGGGAAGTGCCCCTGAAGGCTTCTCCATCGACACCGCTGCCATCTCCACCGCCATCTTCATCACCGCCGCTGCTCCCATGAGGAGGGAGTAGTTCTCCATCGAGGCTCCTGGGCCGTACCTGGTAGCTATGTGGTTCATCTCTCTCCTATGTGTGTCAATACAATAATCTCATGAGCTGCCTTACATGATTGAGATTCATATGATGATGCTTGTAATCTAGATGTCATTATGCTAGTCAAGTGAGTTTTACTTATGTGATCTCCGTGAGACTCCTCGTCCCACGTGTGTAAAGGTGACAGCGTGTGCACCGTGTGGGTCTCTTAGGCTAGATTTCACGTAATACTTACTCATTGAATGGCATAGTGAGGTGCTTATTTATATCTCTTTATGATTGCAGCATGTTGTATCACAATTTATCCATGTGCTACTCTAGTGATTTGTTATTAAAGTAGTTTATTCCTCCCGCATGTGTGCAAAGGTGACAAGTGCGTGCACCGTGTTAGTACTTGGTTTATGCTATGATCATGATCTCTTGTAGATTATGGAGTTAACTATTGCTATGATATATTGATGTGATCTATTCCTCCTACATATGCATGAAGGTGACAAAGTGTGCATGCTATGCTAGTACTTGGTTTAGTCTCGTTGATCTATCTTACACCGAAGGTTACTTAAACATGAGCATTATTGTGGAGCTTGTTAACTCCGGCATTGAGGGTTCGTGTAATCCTACGCAATGTGTTCATCATCCAACAAAAGTGTAGAGTATGCATTTATCTATTCTCGTTATGTGATCAATGTTGAGAGTGTCCACTAGTGAAAGTGTAATCCCTAGGCCTTGTTCCTAAATACCGCCGAGTTACTACCGCTTGTTTACTACCGCCGCGTTACTACCGCTTGTTACTCGCTTTTATCGCGTTACTACTATCGCTGCAATACCACCACCATCAACTACACGCCAAGCACTTTTCTCGGCACCGTTGCTACCGCTCATACTTATTTATACCACCCGTATTTCACTATCTCTTCGCCGAACTAGTGCACCTATTAGGTGTGTTGGGGACACAAGAGACTTCTTGCTTTGTGGTTGCAGGGTTGCATGAGAGGGATATCTTTGACCTCTTCCTCCCCGAGTTCGATAAACCTTGGGTATCCACTTAAGGGAAACTTGCCGCTGTTCTACAAACCTCTCGCTCTTGGAGGCCCAACACTGTCTACAAGAATAGAAGCTCCCGTAGACATCAAGCACTTTTCCGGCGCCGTTGCCGGGGAGGAAAGGTAAAAGGCTCTCATACTACGGTCTCGTGTAAAGTATTTTTCTCGCGCCGTTGTGTGTGTGCTCAAAGCTATTTCCTTTAGATCCTGCAATTGCATCTTGTTGTTTCTTGTTTAC
>NC_061508.1:270336958-270534706 GCF_022539505.1 Lolium rigidum
GTCTCTTGTGTCCCCAACACACCTAATAGGTGCACTAGTTCGGCGAAGAGATAGTGAAATACGGGTGGTATGAATAAGTAGTAGCAACGGCACCGAGAAAAGTGCTTTGCCCGGGACGGTAAACAAGCGAGTAGTGCGGTAGTAACGCGACGTAGCGTATTTAGGAACAAGGCCTAGGGATTAGACTTTCGCTAGTGGACACTCTCAACATTGATCACATAACGAGAACAGATAAATGCATACTCTACACTCTTGTTGGATGATGAACACATTGCGTAGGATTACACGAACCCTCAATGCCGGAGTTAACAAGCTCCACAATAATGCTCATATTTTAGTAACCTTTAGTGTAAGATAGATCAAAAGACTAAACCAAGTACTAGCATAGCATGCACACTTGTCACCTTCATGCATATGTAGGAGGAATATATCACATCAATATTATCATAGCAATAGTTAACTTCGCAATCTACAAGAGATCATGATCATAGCATAAACCAAGTACTAACACGGTGCACACACTTGTCACCTTTGCACACGTGCGGGAGGAATAAAACTACTTTAATAACATTGCTAGAGTAGCACATAGATAAATTGTGATACAAACACATTGCAATCATAAAGAGATATAAATAAGCACCTCACTATGCCATTCAACGGTGAATAAGTATTACGTGAAATATAGCCTAAGAGACCCACACGGTGCACACACTTGTCACCTTTACACACGTGGGACAAGGAGTCTCCGGAGATCACATAAGTAAAACTCACTTGACTAGCATAGTGACATCTAGATTACAAGCATCATCATATGAATCTCAATCATGTAAGGCAGCTCATGAGATTATTGTATTGAAGCACATAGGAGAGAGATGAACCACATAGCTACCGGTACAACCCCGAGCCTCGATGGAGAACTACTCCCTCCTCATGGGAGCGGCGGCGGTGATGAAGATGGCGGTGGAGATGGCAGCGGTGTCGATGGAGAAGCCTTCCGGGGGCACTTCCCCGCTCCGGCGGCGTGCGGAACAGAGACTCCTGTCCCCCGGATCTTGGCTTCGCGATGGCGGCGGCTCCGGAAGGTTTTCCGTATCGTGGTTCTTCGCCTCGGGGTTTTCGCGACGGAGGCTTTATATAGGCGAAGAGGCGGCGCGGGAGGGTCGAAGGGTGGCCACACCATATGGCGGCGCGGCCGGGGCACGGGCCGCGCCGGCCTATGGTCCGGGGGCCCGAGTGCCCCCCTCCGGTCCTTCCGGGTGTTCGGATGCTTCCGGTGAAAATAGGAACCTGGGTCTTCGTTTCGTCCAATTCGAGAATATTTCGTTACTAGGATTTACGAAACCAAAAACAGCAGAAAACGAGAGCGGCACTTCGGCATCTTGTTAATAGGTTAGTTCCAGAAAATGCACGAATATGACATAAAGTGTGCATAAAACATGTAGGTATCATCAATAATATGGCATAGAACATAAGAAATTATCGATACGTCGGAGACGTATCACTACCCCTTCTATATGTTTCTGTGCAATATTGCTGGTAGACATTCATGTGCTTCCAGTATAATTGATGTTGAAATGAAAATAGACATATAAATGTCTATAATCTGATGGTTTAGCTAGCTATAGGGTGCTAGGTGAGTCTGGTTGGGTTAGTTAGGGATCAAATCTTTGCTGGATTACTTTTGTTAGCTCAATGATAATTATGTTGACTTAACCAATGTTCCCTTGGATGAATTCCCACTAGCTTTTCCCTTATTTTGCTTGCACCATATGGCTGTGTGCCAAATGATGATACAAACAGGGTAACTCAACCCTATGGCTTGTGTGGCTTATGCATATGCTTGATTATTATGAGCAAAACAATGCTTGCTCATGGATTTCTTGGCTATACCTCACTCCAGCTCCTAGAAAGGTTGTTGGTGTAGTGGATTTGCTTCTGGATGATTTGTGTGCTTGTCCTGCTCCTCCTGGCTAGCTGATGCTTGATCTACTCCATGATTCCTTGCTCAACAGCAAGCAGTTCTTTGTGCAGCTGTTTTTGGATAGTTTTGCTGGCTAAGTGTTCTTCTTGTTCTTGTGTTCTTACGCTGGTGAAGCTGCTGTCGATGAGCCCCCCCAGGGTTTTGGCTTGAAAAAGTTTATATATGTGCCTCTCCTTGCTTCCTTGGTCGACAGCAAGCCTGGCACCATTTGGTGACTCTCCCCTGGCCTGTGTGCTGTTAGGCATGCACTATGCCTTGTGAGCTCCTTATGTGGTTCCCTGTTGGAACTTGGGCATCTGAGTGGATCAGCTCGGCTGATCTTGGTAATATCCATCCAATTTAGTTTTATTTGCTAACCTGCCAAGTGGCATTGCCACTTTTCTTAATGCTTCTTTTGTTTTCTTTGTTTCTGTATGCAGGTTTGAAGAGATGATCAAAGATCTCTCATGCATGTGTTGATCAAGAAGATCAAGATGATCCCATAGTGTAGTTTAGCATATTCTTATATTTTGTAATTTTCCTTTTTCTTTTTCACTTGTTCAATTTCAGAAATGTGTTGTAATATTTATAATTCATATGGATATTGTAAATGACAATGTATTTTATATGTGATAATCATTAAAGCTCAAGTTTCTCTAATGAGCTTTTCATATATGTTTTTATTCTCTTATATCCATAATTTTCCAATTTATATAACTGTTTAATGGATTAATCATTATTTGAATTATAATATATCAAATTGAGGTTTGAATTGAAATTCAAATCTGACTTGTTTGAATTCAATCATGCAACTTAATTTGAAATGTGAAATGTTCCCCTCTCTTCTCGAAACCCTAAGTTAATATAGGATAGGTCCAAGTTTATCGCAGTCTCGAAACCCTAACCCTAACTGGTGTCGAGAGAGAAACTTGTCCCCCCTTGTGTTGTAGTTTAAAAATAAGCGCGAAATTTCCCTAGATTTTACGATGCAATGCAATCCCTTTCTAAAAACTACCCCGCAATCATCTCGAATACTGCGATGTTACAGCCTTTCCCCCTTGAAGAAAACTTCGTCCCGAAGTTGTGGTTGGTAATACCTGAATAACTCCGGATAGGATTTCCTTAGATCTTCCTCTTTCTCCTAGGTGGCTTCTCTTTCGGGATGGTGTTTCCATTGTATTTTGTAGTATTTGATTGCTCTGTTTCTGAGTTGTTTCCAGTTTTCCTCCAGAATATTGGCTGGTTTCTAGATATAGGTCAAATCTGGCTGAAGATCTAGGTCTTCATGTGATACTGGCTCATCTGGTGTCTTTAGACATCTCCGAAGTTGTGACACATGGAATACATTGTGTACTTGGGCTAACTTCCCTGGTAATTTCAGTTCAAAGGCTAACCCTCGATTTTGACTCAATATCTTGAAAGGTCCGATGTATCTTGGGATAAGTTTCCCCTTTACTCCGAATCTCTGAAGACCTTTCATCGGACTAACCTTTAGATATACCATGTCTACAACTTTTGGTTCCCATGTCCTCCTCTTCTGACCGCGTAACTTTTCTGTCGACTTTGAGCTATCTTGAGTCTATCCCTAATCACATCGATGATTTGTTGTTTCTCCTTCACATAATCATGGTTAAACTCTTTGCTTGATCCTGCCTCGTACCAACATATAGGTGATCTACACTTTCTTCCGTACAAGGCTTCAAATGGTGCCATCTTGATGATGCTTTGATAGCTATTATTGTACGAAAACTCTGCTAAAGGTAAGTGTTCTTCCCACGATCCTCCGAAATCTAGGGCACAAGCCCTAAGCATGTCCTCTAGTATCTGGTTTGTTCTCTCAGTCTGTCCTCCCGTTTGAGGATGATAAGCGGTGTTGTATTCCAACTTGGATCCTAAACCTTCATGTAATTGTTTCCAGAAAGCTGATGTGAACACAGATCCTCGATCTGACACTATCTTCTTGGGAACTCCGTGTTTACTCACAATCTCCTTGATGTAAAGATCTATAACTTCTCACCGGTATCCTTTTGATTCACCGCTAAGAAATGTGCACTTTTAGTCAACCGGTCCACGATTACCCATATCATGTCCTTCTTTTTATTGGTCATGGGTAGTCCGGTGATAAAATCCATACGTACCTCTTCCCACTTCCACTCAGGAATTGGTAAGGGTTGTAGTGGTTCTGCGGGACTTTGATGTTCTGCCTTAACTCTCTGACAGGTGTGACATTCTGCCACATACTAAGCAATCTCCCGCTTCATGTTGTTCCACCAAAACAACTCCTTTAAATCCATGTACATCTTCATACTTCCAGGATGAATTGAATATGGTGTTTCATGGGCTTCTTTCAGGATTACTTCCTTAATCCTAGCGATGTCCGGAACACAAATCCTCTTTTGAAACCATAAGGATCCAGACTCGCCTAAGTTAAACTCTGATGGTCTTCCTTCATTGATTCTTCTTATTTCTTCCATAATGAATGGATCTTCCAACTGACCCATTATGATCTCATTTTTCAGGTTCATGTTCAACACTTCCGCAACTTGTAATGCTGATATTCCCTCATGAGCTTCTTTCTCCCAAAGTTGAATCAGTGCTTGACTTATTTCCTTCTTCAACTCCATTGGTATCTCTTGATCAACTCCTCCGGTACTCTTCCGGCTTAAGGCATCGGCTACAACATTAGCCTTCCCTGGTTTATAGTTGATGGTCAGGTCATAATCTTTGATTAATCCGAGCCATCTTTTCTGTCTCATGTTCATCTCTTTCTGAGTAAAGAAGTATTTGAGACTCTTGTGATCTGTATAAATCTCACACTTGGCTCCATAAAGAAAATTTCTCCAACTCTTCAGTGCAAATACAACTGCTGCTAACTCTAAGTCATGTGTTGGATAGTTGACTTCATGTGGCCTTAGTTTCCTTGATCCATAAGATATCACTTTCCGATCTTGCATAAGTACACATCCCAGTCCATGCTTGGATGCGTCACAATACACTATGTAGTCCTTGCCAGTTTCGGGTACTGCTAACACAGGTGCAGTTGTTAATTTCTCTTTTAAAGTCTGAAAACTTTGCTCACACTCATTTGACCACACAAATGGTGTGTTCTTTCTCAACAGTTTGGTCATTGGTCCTGCTATCTTGGAGAATTCTTCAATGAATGTCCGGTAATATCCTGCCATTCCTAAGAATCCTCTTATTTCCTTGACATTCTTCGGTGCTTCCCACTCCAAAATTGCTGCTACTTTGCTTGGATTTACGGAGATTCCATCTTTACTAATCACATGTCCAAGAAATTCTACTTGGTCTAGCCAAAATTCACACTTGATGAATTTGGCATAGAGTTGATGTTCTCTTAGTGTTTGCAACACTATCCTGAGATCCTCTGCATGTTCAGCCTTATCCTTGGAATATATCAAGATATCATCGATAAACACGATGAAAAACTTGTCAAGATAGGGTATGAATATCTTGTTCATAAGATTCATGAATATTGCTGGGGAATTTGTCAACCCAAAAGGTACTACTAAGTACTCATGATGTCCATACCTTGAAACAAAGGCAGTTTTAGGTACATCTTCCTTCTTGATCTTTATCTGGTGATACCCCGATCTTAGATCTATTTTGGAGAAGACTCCTGCTCCTCTGACTTGATCAAACAAATCTTGCATTCTGGGAAGTGGATACTTGTTCTTGATGGTAACATTGTTAAGATTTCTGTAATCTCCGCACATTCTATGGCCTCCATCTCTTTTGTCCACAAAAATAACTGGTGATCCCCAAGGTGATATACTCTCCTGTATGAATCCTTTCTGTTCCAAGTCATCCAATTGTTCCTTGAGTTCCTTAAGCTCCTTTGGTCTCATCTTGTATGGTGCTTTGACAATTGGAGTTGTTCCTGGGATTAGATCTATTGTGAATTCTATTTCCCTATCTGGTGGCATTCCCGGCAACTCCTTCGGAAAGCATCTTGGAATTCATTGACTATCGGTATATCCTCAAGTTTCAACTCCTTCATACTGTTAAGCCGTAGCTCAACCTCGATCTGGGTATGCTTATCTCCTTGATAAATCATCCTTCCTCCATCCGTACTTTTCAAAGATACAGTATTGTTTGCACAATCTATCAAGGCTCCATTCTCCTCTAACTAGTTCATACCAAGAATGACATCTATGTCCTTCATGGGTAGAACAAATAGGTATGCGTTAAACGCACATCTACGGATGATGACCTGCTCTTGCTGAACGTGGGTAACTAATATCATTCCCCCCGCAGATAATATGGTGATGGGTGTTTCTAACTTAGTGCAATTAATCCCATGTTTGATGATGAATTGCCGAGAAATGACGATGTGGTTGCACCAGTATCAAAAAGTACTTTGCCAGTATGAGTGAGTATCTGAAGCATACCTATGACCGCTTTGTCCGAGTTTATCACCTCCTCCAGGCTGGTACAGTTCAACTTTCCGAAGGGCTTCTTGTTCTTCCAGTTTCCTCCGGAATTCCCATTCCTACTCCCTCCTCCTGACTTTCCTCCTCCATTGTTCTTGTTAGGGCAATCTTTCAGCATATGCCCTTCCTAGCGACAACCAAAGCAAATCACTTTTGGCTTACGACAATCCTTTGAGTAATGTCCTTTGATTCCACAAATACGACAAATGATGTTTGCCATATACTGGGATGCTGGAGTCCTCCTATTGTTATTGGGGTTATATCTGGGCTTGAAGCTTAAAATGGTGTTGGGCTTGTTGCCCACAAACTTCTCCGGCTCAAATTTGGCCTTCTTGGGATTCTCCTCTTGAACTTGTTTAAAGTCATCTTCCAGAGTGATTGTTGCATCAACCAACTCTTGGAACTCTGTTGCTCTCAGCATCCTGAGCTGCATCTTGAAGTGAGGATTCAGTCCCCTCATGAATCTTTTCTTTCTTTTGTCCTCAGTATTTACCTCCTCAGCGGCATATCTGGATAGCCCTGAGAACTCTCTGACATAGGTCAGAATTGCCTTGTCCTTCTGGTCGAGACTCTCAAACTCTCTACGCTTCAACTCGATTATACTCTCAGGGACATTGGATTCCCTGAACTTCTGCTTGAACTCTTCCCAGGTGAATACTTTCTCAGCTGGGTGTACTGCTATGATGTTATCCCACCATGATGCGGCGGGTCCACACAACAGGTGTGTCGCGTATCTCACTTTCTCTTGGTCTGTGCATCCAACGGTCTTGAGCTTGCGCTCGGTGTCCATCAGCCAATCCTCAGCGTCCATTGGCTCTGGGGCATAGGCGAAGGATATTGGCTTGGTGTTCTGGAAGTCTTTCAGAGTAACGCCCTGATTTTCTAGCCTTTCAACTCTGTTCTGTTGCAGCAACTCTTGGAAAAACTTGTTCTGTTGCTCCATGGTTGCGCGTTGCCTTTCCTTCAGCATTTGCATGTACTGGAGAAAGTTTTGTTGCGTCATCGGAGGTGGTGGTGGTGGAAATTGATTCCTTGCGGCTTCATTTGCCCCTTCCTTCTGCTTGGCCTTGCGCTCGAGGCGTTGCGCTTTGCTCTCCTCTCCCGGCACTCCCGATATCACCCCTAGCTCTGTAACACAAAGTGGTACTCATAGTTACTCCATGCGCAAGTTTTCTGAGCTCAACTTTGTGCACAGAACTAGTCGCAATGGAAATCAAGAAGCAAATCCAAATCATACAAAATATATACCATGTATATACATACTTAAGCGGTTTATTACAATACCCATAAGTAGTGTGAGTATGCAAACTCACTTATTGTATGAAAATTACAACTCATAAAACAATTACACACTACAATACATATGATACAATAGTATTGCAGTCTCGCCTCCTTTGGTGGTCACAACTCGTTGTTCACTCCTGGTACATTCCAGGCTTCCATCCGGTCGAACGTGTCGTCCTCCTGATAGAGTCTGGAACATAGGGCTTTCCAGTAGGCTGGCAATCCGAATCAGAGGATGATCCCAGGGAGAAATCTGTCATCGGGAAATGATTATTTAGCGATGCATAGTCCTCCCCTGGGGTATACTCCCCTGTGGCTCCATTGTTCACATTTCCTCCCTCAGAGTCTGGTTCAATCACTATCGGATACTCCTCGTAGTCTCCCGTACTATATTGATAGTTCTGGTACTGATCTACGGCGTCTTGATCTCTCTCCGGATCACATCTCACCGGATCCCCATAATTTCCCATGAATGATCCCCAACGCCATCCAGCGGAATTCTCAATAGGGGTCTCCGAACGTTGGTGGTTTCCAGATTCCTCTCCGCCCTCATATCCACCTTGTGAGCTACTAGGAAAGTACCTAGGTGCTTGAGGTGTGGGTTGTGTTTCAGGAGCATCTATGTCAATATAATCACCATGAGTAAACGGGTGTATGTGTCTCACTCTCCATTGCCTCCTTACCCTTTGACTCCTCCTTGGGCTCAGTGAACTCAACTAACATTGTATCAATTGCTCCCGACAAGTGTCGGTTCAACTGAAAGAACAAAGTCAGAAGGTTTCTGCAGTTGTCCATGTATTTTGCGGCTTCTCGGAGCTTTCTCTTGGCTAACTTAAAGTGGTTTAGAGTCGGATCATCGTCCTCCTCCATATGTGGAATGTGTGCAAATTCGGAGCCAATAAGTTCCTTAGTCTTATGCTCTCGAATGTCTGTGATGGCTTTCATTATGGCTATGTGATAGGTTGTTCTGATAGTCCTAGCCTCTCCAGCAGGCATAACTGCACTCATCCCTAAGGCTTCGGGTAACTAAAGTCCTACCCTACACTTTGCTAGTACAGCACCGTCATAGTACATGTATTTCATTACCCGGATTTGGGGATCGCACCCAAATTTGAGTAACATAGCACGGAGTATATCAGCGAGTCCTCCGTCATAGTCGTTCAAAGTGGATTCCTTCACTTCCACGTTACGCCCGGAACGTGAACTGGCCATAGTTGGCTGTAGATAAGAATGAATAGAATATTAGTAATAATGCATCATAATAGTTATAATAAAGAATTATCGCACTAAAAGATATGAATGTGTTATTCTCAAGTGAATAGTCATCATATTTTTAGAGAATCATTTACTACTCCTATTTGACTCCTACAGGTCTCTCCCATTAACTAGGTTCCAACCTAAGGTCAAAGCTTTTGCTCTGATACCAACTGTGGTGACCCTGCATACCACTACATGTTGTAGTATGCCAGTCGTTGATATAACATTCACGAAGTACCATTCCGCAAATATTACATCCCTCAGAGTAGTACAACAGAAACATAGCTGGTCTCAAACTCATTCACATATTATCACAATCCATATATGTACATCATTTCGGAGCTCCTCCTGGGTCCATAGAGGTTTACTCCTAGGTTCGAGTTGAACCCAACTTAACTTACATAATAAAAGTCTTAGCAAGGTAAACATTATTGGACTCGAGCAGCTAAATGCTAAAGAGTTCGTGTTGCTCGATTACTACTATTACTACTGTGGTTCACACTGGTTCTCCTTCTGGAACCTCCCCGGTTCCGTAGACGATTAGGTAGTCGACCCCCTCTATTCCTCCAGAGAAGTCTGGTTCTTCGTAGCTGATCCCATTGATGACCCACAAGTATAGGGGATCGCAACAGTCTTCGAGGGAAGTAAAACCCAAATTTATTGATTCGACACAAGGGGAGGTAAAGAATACTTATAAGTCTTAACAACTGAGTTGTCAATTCAGCTGCACCGGAAAAGCACTAGCAACGGGGTGATGTGAAAGTAGCAGTGATATGAGAGCAATAGTAACAATAACACAGCAGCAGTAATAGTAGTATGAGAGCAATGGCACCAGAAAACAGTTGACATGTAGAACGAGTATATGATGATGAAAGATGGACCGGGGTTCCCAGCTATCTACACTAGTGGTAACTCTCCAATAACAAATAACAAGTGTTGGGTGAACAAATTACAGTTGGGCAATTGACAGGATTGATAAAGCATTAAGAAAGAACATCAATTCATTAATCATGTAGGCATGTTTTCCGTATATAGTCGTACGTGCTCGCAATGAGAAACTTGCACAACATCTTTTGTCCTACCAGCCGGTGGCAGCAGGGCCTCAAGGGAAACTACTGGATATTAAGGTACTCCTTTTAATAGAGCACCGGAGCAAAGCATTAACACACCGTGAAAACATGTGATCCTCACATCACTACCATCCCCTCCGGTTGTCCCGATTTCGTCACTTCGGGGCCATTGGTTCCGGACGGTGACATGTGCATACAACTTGTAGATACAATCTAAGCAACAATATAGAGCTCAAATCTAAGATCATGCCACTCGGGCCCTAGTGACAAGCATTAAGCATAACAAGATTGCAAGCAACAATAACTTCACAAACTTTATAGATAGACTAATCATAATGTATCATCCATCGGATCCCAACAAACACAACACCGATTACATCGAGATGAATCTCAATCATGTAAGGCAGCTCATGAGACCATTGTATTGAAGTACATGGGGGAGAGTATACCGACATAGCTACGGCTAGAACCCGTAGTCCATGGGGGAACTACTCACGGAGCATGGCGGAGGCGATGGCGTTGATGGAGATGGCTTCGGGGGCACTTCCCCGTCCGGCGAGGTGCCGAGACGAGACTTCGTCCCCCGAGTTGGAGTTTCGCGATGGCGGCGGCGCCCGGAGTCTTTGCGGAGTTTCGTCAAGAGTTACGGTGTTTTTAGGTCGAAAGGGATTTTATAGGCGAAGAGGCGGCGCGAGGGGGCACTCGAGGGCGCCACACCACGAGCCGGCGCGGGCCCGGGCCAGGCCGCGCCGCCCTATGGTGTGGTGGCCCTCCGGCCCCTCTCAGGCTCTTCTTCGGTGTTACGGGCGCTTCGGGAAAAATAGGAGGTTTGGTCTTCGTTTCGTCGAATTCGAGAATATTGCCCAAACAGCCTTTACGGAACCAAAAACAGCAGAAAACAAGAACTGGCACTGTGGCATCTTGTTAATAGGTTAGTTCCGGAAAATGCATGAAAACATCATAAAGTGCAAGCAAAACATGTAAGTATTGTCATAAAACAAGCATGGAACGACAGAATCTATGGATACGTCGGGGACGTATCAGCAGCCCCAAGCTTAGTTCCTGCTCGTCCCGAGCAGGTAAACGATAAAAAGAATAATTTCTGTAGTGACATGCTACTTACATAACCTTGATCATACTATTACAAAGCATATGAAATGAATGAAATGACTCAAGGCAATGATCTATAGTTGCTAACAAATAGATAACATATAGCAAAACTTTTCATGAATAATACCTTCAAGAGAAGTATCAAAAGTCTTGCATAAGAGTTGACTCATAAAGCAATAAGTTCAAAGTAAAGGCATCGAAGCAACACAAAGGAAGATATAAGTTTCAGCGGTTGCTTTCAACTTGTAACATGCATATCTCATGGATAATTGTCAACACAAAGTAATATGATGAATGCAAATATGCAAGTATGTAAGAATCAATGCACAGTTGACACAAGTGTTTGCTTCTAAGGTGGAAGGAAGTAGGTAAACTGACTCAACATAAAAATAGAAGAATGGCCCTTCGAAGAGGAAAGCATCGATTGCTATATTTGTGCTAGAGCTTTGGTTTTGAAAACATAAAGAGAGCATAAAAGTAAAGTTTTTGAGGTGTTTGTTGTTGTCAACGAATGGTAGTGGGCACTCTAACCCCCTCGCCAGACAAACCTTCAAAGAGCGGCTCCCATGCATTATTTTTATTTTTGGGTGGCACTCCTTCCAACCTTTCTTTCACAAACCATGGCTAACCGAATCCTCGGGTGCCTGCCAACAATCTCATACCATGAAGGAGTGCCTTTTTATTTTAGTTTTATTATGATGACACTCCTCCCAACCTTTGCTTACACAAGCCATGGCTAACCGAATCCTTCGGGTGCCGTCCAACAATCACATACCATGGAGGAGTGTCTATTTTTGTTAATTAATTTGGGACTGGGAATCCCATTGCCGGCTCTTTTTGCAAAATTATTAGATAAGCGGATGAAGCCACTAGTCCATTGGTGAAAGTTGCCCAACAAGATTGAAAGATAAACACCACATACTTCCTCATGAGCTATAAAACATTGACACAAATCAGAGGTAATAAATTTTGAATTGTTTAAAGGTAGCACTCAAGCAATTTACTTTGGAATGGCAGGAAATACCACATAGTAGGTAGGTATGGTGGACACAAATGGCATAGTGGTTGGCTCAAGTATTTTGGATGCATGAGAAGTATCCCCTCTCGATACAAGGCTTAGGCTAGCAAGGCTATTTGAAGCAAACACAAGTATGAACCGGTACAACAAAACTTACATAAGAACATATTGCAAGCATTATAATACTCTACACTTGTCTTCCTTGTTGCTCAAACACTTTTACTAGAAAATATCTAGACCTTAAGAGAGATCAATTATGCAAACCAATTTTAACAAGCTCTACAGTAGTTCTCCACTAATAGGCTTAGACTACATGAAAAAACTTAATCATGATCTACTTGAGAGCTCAAAACAATTGCCAAGTGTCAAATTATCCAAGACATGATGAGGCATTTTCTGTTTCCAACCAAATATAAATAAGTGCAATAGCTTCCAACTTTTATCATTGAACATTAAAAGTAAAACGAAGAACACAAGTGTTCATATGAAAAAGCGGAGCGTGTATCTCTCCCACACAAGGATTGCTAGGATCCGATCTTATTCAAACATAAATAAAAATAAAAACACACAGACGCTCCAAGTAAAACACATAAGATGTGACCGAATAAAAATATAGTTTCAGGGGAGGAACCTGATAAGTTGATGAAGAAGGGGATGCATTGGGAATCCCCAAGCTTAGACGCTTGAGTCTTCTTGAAATATGCAGGGATGAACCACGGGGGCATCCCCAAGCTTAGACTTTTCACTCTTCTCGATCATATATCATCCTCCTCTCTTGACCCTTGAAAACTTCCTTCACACCAAACTTCTCATAAACTTTATTAGAGGGGTTAGTACTCAAAAAAAAATTTGAATCTACCTTGGTACTGTAGTGGCACATTGCAAGAACTCAATAAAACATTAGCTACAGCCCTCTACGTCTAGAAAACCTCGCTTAAAGTCCACAAGAGACAATGCAAAAAACAGAGACAGAATCTGCCAAAACAGAACAGACAGTAAGGACGAATTTTAATAAAATACTTCCGTTGCTCAAATCAGAAAACTCAAAACTAATGAAAGTTGCGTACATATCTGAGGAACATGCACGTAAATTGGCATAATTTTCTGAGTTACCTACAGAGAAAACAGCCCAGATTCGTGACAGATAGAAATCTGTTTCTGCGCAGAAATCCAAATCTAGTATCAACCTTCGATTAGAGGCTTCACTTGGCACAACAAAACACAAAACTAAGATAAGGAGAGGTTGCTACAGTAGTAAACAACTTCCAAGACACAAATATAAAACAAAGTACTGTAGCAAAATAACACATGGGTTATCTCCCAAGAAGTTCTTTTCTTTATAGCCATTAAGATGGGGCTCAGCAGTTTTAATGATGCACTCACAAGAAATAGTATTCGAAGCAAAAGAGAACATCAAGAGGCAAATCCAAAACACATTTAAGTCTAACATGCTTCCTATGCAAAGGAATCTTGTACACAAGTAAATTCATGAAGAACAAAGTGACAAGCATAAGAAGATAAAACAAGTGTAGCTTCAAAATTTTAAGCACATAGAGAGGTGTATTAGTACCATGAAAATTTCTCCCACCATATTTTCCTCTCTCATAATAATTTTCAGTAGCTTCATGAACAAACTCAACAATATAACTATATCACATGCAGCATACTTTTCATGATTTCCAAACACATAATTTTTATCAAGTTCAAGAATAGTGGAATTAAAACTTTCAAACTTACTTTTATTAATAATATAACAAGGTAGTTGATCAATCTCAATAGATATGGGACTCATAGAATAAGTCAAGAACTCTCCAATCCCATTTTCATTAGTAGTACAATTAATATTATCAAGTAACATAGGACCATCATCTAGAGCTTTATCATAGACATTTGCCAAACAAAATTCTTTAGTACCATGCATTTCGACATAAGGCACGAACAAAGCATTATCATAAGATTTATCAAAGTAGCATGGATTATCATATATAACAGTAGCATAATTATTCTCACAAGTATTACTCATAGGTACTATTTCAAGAGAATCCACAGGAACATAACATTCAACCTCTTAGGTAAGCATGGAGGACAATCAAATAGTGTAAGAGATAAAGAGTTACTCTCATTAGAAGGTTGGCATGGGTAGCTAATCCATTCTTCCTCCTTTTGTTCATCGCTCTCCTCTTCTTTTTCATCCAATGAGCTTTCGAGGTTCATCAATTTCCTCCTCTTTTTCATCCAATGAGCTTTCGGGTTCATCAATTTCTTCTTCCACCGGTTCCTGCAAATTGTGAGTGCATTCTTGTGCATTAATGTGTCTCTCTTTATAATCAAGGATATAAGGATTCCTACTGTAGCATTCTATGCAAGAATTAAGGATAGTAGAGACATAATCTTTAAGGTCCTTACAAACAACACAAGTTTCATAATTCTCAACCATGAAGGATTCTATCTCGGAGGCTCCCATAAATAAGACAAATTGTTCTACCTCTTCGAACCCATAATGAATATAGCAATTCCGATTATAGTTCTTAATAAAAAATTCCTCACTAAAGCCACATTGAAATTTAAGATGTTTAGTATCCTGTTGAGAGCAACAGTTTATATCATGGCGTTCAAGCAAGATTTTAGCAATTGTATTCAATTTTTCTATCATAGCACTCATTATTTTACCAGTTCTTGATTCTCTATAACAATTATAACATTCTATAAGCTCCAAGTAGGTTGTTGGTTCTCCCATAACAGCGAGTTTTTAATTTTTTGGTTTTTCAAATTTTTATGGATTTTTGGGTATATGAGACAAATAAAACAAGACAAAAATAAACTAAGCAAAAGTAAACTAAGCAAACTAATACTAGACGAGAAATAAACTAAGCACAAATAAACTAGACAAAAGTAAACTAAGCAAAACAAAACAAAATAAAACAGAGAGAGATGTAGAGTGTACTCCCCAGGTGAACTTATGAGTAGAGCTATGCCTCCCCGGCAACGGCGCCAGAAAATAGTCTTGATGACCCACAAGTATAGGGGATCGCAACGGTCTTCGAGGGAAGTAAAACCCAAATTTATTGATTCGACACAAGGGGAGGTAAAGAATACTTATAAGTCTTAACAACCGAGTTGTCAATTCAGCTGCACTGGAAAAGCACTAGCAACAGGGGTGATGTGAAAGTAGCAATGATATGAGAGCAATAGTAACAATAACACGAGCAGCAGTAATAGTAGTATGAGAGCAATGGCACCAGAAAACAGTTGACATGTAGAACGAGTATATGATGATGAAAGATGGACCGGGGTTCCCAGCTATCTACACTAGTGGTAACTCTCCAATAACAAATAACAAGTGTTGGGTGAACAAATTACGGTTGGGCAATTGACGAGGATTGATAAAGCATTAAGAAAGAACATCAATTCATTAATCATGTAGGCATGTTTTCCGTATATAGTCGTACGTGCTCGCAATGAGAAACTTGCACAACATCTTTTGTCCTACCAGCCGGTGGCAGCAGGGCCTCAAGGGAAACTACTTGGATATTAAGGTACTCCTTTTAATAGAGCACCGGAGCAAAGCATTAACACACCGTGAAAACATGTGATCCTCACATCACTACCATCCCCTCCGGTTGTCCCGATTTCGTCACTTCGGGGCCATTGGTTCCGGACGAGTGACATGTGCATACAACTTGTAGATACAATCTAAGCAACAATATAGAGCTCAAATCTAAGATCATGCCACTCGGGCCCTAGTGACAAGCATTAAGCATAACAAGATTGCGGCAACAATAACTTCACAAACTTTATAGATAGACTAATCATAATGTATCATCCATCGGATCCCAACAAACACAACACCGATTACATCGGATGAATCTCAATCATGTAAGGCAGCTCATGAGACCATTGTATTGAAGTACATGGGGGAGAGTATACCGACATAGCTACGGCTAGAACCCGTAGTCCATGGGGGAACTACTCACGGAGCATGGCGGAGGCGATGGCGTTGATGGAGATGGCTTCGGGGGCACTTCCCCGTCCCGGCGAGGTGCCGGGACGGAGACTTCGTCCCCCGAATTGGAGTTTCGCGATGGCGGCGGCGCCCCTGGAGTCTTTCCGGAGTTTCGTCAAGAGTTACGGTGTTTTTAGGTCGAAAGGGATCTTATAGGCGAAGAGGCGGCGCGAGGGGGCACACAGGGGCGCCACACCACGGCCGGCGCGGGCCCGGGCCAGGCCGCGCCGCCCTATGGTGTGGTGGCCCTCCGGCCCCTCTCCGAGCTCTTCTTCGGTGTTCCGGACGCTTCGGGAAAAATAGGAGGTTTGGTCTTCGTTTCGTCGAATTCGAGAATATTGCCCGAACAGCCTTTCCGGAACCAAAAACAGCGAGAAAACGAGAACCGCACTGTGGCATCTTGTTAATAGGTTAGTTCCGGAAAATGCATGAAATCATCATAAAGTGCAAGCAAAACATGTAAGTATTGTCATAAACAAGCATGGAACGACAGAAATTATGGATACGTCGGGGACGTATCAGTGTCTCAGTAACTTTTCTTGTATCGTGGCTCTCAGTACTAGGGTTTTCCGATACGAAGGAATAGATAGGCGAAGAGGCAGCATCGGGGGAGCCAGGGTGGCCTCCCCACATCTGGGCGCGCCAGGGGGTGGGGCCGCGCCGCCCTATGGGGTGGCCCCCCTGCTGGCCGCCTCCGACTCTTCTTCGATGTTCTGGAATCCTCCGTGGAAAATAGGGCCGTGGGCTTTTGTTTCGTCCAATTCCGAGAATATTTCCTGTGTAGGATTTCTGAAACCAAAAACAGCAGAAAACAGAAACTGGCGCTTCGGCATCTTGTTAATAGGTTAGTACCGGAAAATGCATAAAAATGATATAAAGTGTATATAAAACATGTGAGTATTGTCATAAAACTAGCATGGAACATAAGAAATTATAGATAAGTTTGAGACGTATCACTCGACATGATTCCTTCGTCGGTCGTTGCAACCCCTCATACACCGCATTACCGTGGGGACTTAGGGCTCCCTGATAACCCACAAGTATAGGGGATCGCAACAGTCTTCGAGGGAAGTAAAACCCAAATTTATTGATTCGACACAAGGGGAGGTAAAGAATACTTATAAGCCTTAACAACTGAGTTGTCAATTCAGCTGCACCTGGAAAAGACTAGTAACAGGGGTGATGTGAAAGCAGCAGTAATATGAGAACAAGTAGTAACGAGTAACACGACGAGCAGTAATAGTAAGACAGAGGCAATGGCACCAGAAAATAGTTGATACTACTTCCAATGACATGTAGAACGAGTATATGATGATGAGAGATGGACCGGGGTTCCCAACTATCTACACTAATGGTAACTCTCCAATAACAAGTGTTGGGTGAACAAATTACAGTTGGGCAATTGATAGGATTGAAATAGCATTAAGACAGAACATCAAGATTATTAATCATGTAGGCATGTTTTCCATATATAGTCATACGTGCTCGCAATGAGAAACTTGTACAACATCTTTTGTCCTACCAGCCGGTGGCAGCCGGGCCTCTAGGGAATCTACTGGAAATTAAGGTACTCCTTTTAATAGAGCACCGGAGCAAAGCATTAACACTTGGTGAAAACATGTGATCCTCATACCTAAGCCTTCCCCTCCAGTTATCCCAGTTGCTGTCACTCTGGGGCCTCGGGTTCCGGACATAGACATGTGCAAACAACTTGTAGATACAATCTAAGCAATAAGTATAGAGCTTAAATCTAAGATCATGCCACTCGGGCCCTAGTGACAAGCATTAAACACAACAAGATTGCAGCAACAATAACTTCATAAACTTTATAGTAACAATCCATCGGATCCCAACAAACACAACACCGATTACATCAGATGAATATCGATCATGTGAGGCAGCTCATGAGATCATTGTATTGAAGTACATGGGGGAGAGAGTACCAACTAGCTACAGCTAGAACCCGTAGTCCATGGGGGAACTACTCACGGAGCATGATGGAGGCGGTGGCGTCGATGGAGATGGCTTCCGGGGGCACATCCCCGTCCCGGAAGGGTGCCGGAACAGAGACTTCGTCCCCGAAACGGAGTTTCGCGATGGCGGCGGCACCCACGGAGTCTTTCCGGAGTTTCGTCAATTGGTATCGAAGATTTAGGTCGGGACGGCTTAAATAGGCGAAGAGGCGGAGTCGGAGGGGCCACGGGGTCCCACACACTAGGGCTCCCCCCTGGGCCGCGCCGCCACCACGTGTGGGGCCCCCAGGGCTCCCCTCTGGTCCCTCTCTGACTCTCTGGAAGCTTCCGGAAAAAATAAGGTTCTGGGCATTGATTTCGTCCGATTCCGAGAATATTGCCCGAACAGCCTTTCTGGAGCCAAAAACAGCAGAAATCAGGAACTGGCACTTCGACATCTTGTTAATAGGTTAGTTCCGGAAAATGCATAAAAACATTATAAAGTGCGAGCAAAACATGTAAGTATTGTCATAAAACAAGCATGGAACATCAGAAATTATAGGTACGTTGGAGACGTATCAGCATCCCCAAGCTTACTTCCTGCTCGCCCTCGAGTAGGTAAACGATAAAAAGAATAATTTCTGTAGTGACATGCTACTTACATAACCTTGATCATACTATTATAAAGCATATGCGATGAATGCAGTGACTCAAGGAAATGATCTATAGTTGCTAACAAATAGATAACATATAGCAAAACTTTTCATGAATAGTACTTTCAAGACAAGCATCAAAAGTCTCGCATAAGAGTTAACTCATAAAGCAATAAATTCAAAGTAAAGGCATTGAAGCAACACAGAGGAAGATTTAAGTTTCAGCAATTGCTTTCAACTTCCAACATGTATATCTCATGGATAATGGTCAACACAAAGTAATATAATAAGTGCAATAAGCAAGTATGTAAGAATCAATGCACAGTTGACACAAGTGTTTGCTTCTAAGATGGAAGGAAGTAGGTAAACTGACTCAACATAAAGTAAAAGAAAGGCCCTTCGCAGAGGGAAGCGGGGATTAAATCATGTGCTAGAGCTTTTTAAATTTTGAAATCATATAGAGAGCATAAAAGTAAAGTTTTGAGAGGTGTTTGTTGTTGTCAACGAATGATAGTGGGCACTCTAACCCCCTCATCAAACAGACCTTCAAAGAGCGGCTCCCATGAAGGACGTTATCTCTACCAGCAAGGTAGATCATGCCTCTTCTCTTTTGTTTACACATGTACTTTAGTTTTATTTATGGTTGACACTCCTCCCAACCTTTTGCTTACACAAGCCATGGCTAACCGAATCCTCGGGTGCCTTCCAACATTCGCATACCATGAAGGAGTGTCTATTTGCAAAATTAAGTTGCTTACTGATGAATCAGGGCAAAACACCTGGGGTCTTTTACGGAGTTTCGTCAAGAGTTACGGTGTTTTTAGGTCGAAAGGGATCTTATAGGCGAAGAGGCGGCGCAGGGGGGCACACGGGGCGCCACACCACAGGCCGGCGCGGGCCCGGGCCAGGCCGCGCCGCCCTATGGTGTGGTGGCCCTCCGGCCCCTCTCCGACTCTTCTTCGGTGTTACGGACGCTTCGGGAAAAATAGGAGGTTTGGTCTTCGTTTCGTCGAATTCGAGAATATTGCCCGAACAGCCTTTACGGAACCAAAAACAGCAGAAAACAGGAACTGGCACTGTGGCATCTTGTTAATAGGTTAGTTCCTGAAAATGCATGAAATCATCATAAAGTGCAAGCAAAACATGTAAGTATTGTCATAAACAAGCATGGAACGACAGAAATTATGGATACGTCGGGGACGTATCAGTGTCTCAGTAACTTTTCTTGTATCGTGGCTCTCAGTACTAGGGTTTTCCGATACGAAGGAATAGATAGGCGAAGAGGCAGCATCGGGGGAGCCAGGGTGGCCTCCCCACATCTGGGCGCGCCAGGGGGTGGGGCCGCGCCGCCCTATGGGGTGGCCCCCCTGCTGGCCGCCTCCGACTCTTCTTCGATGTTCTGGAATCCTCCGTGGAAAATAGGGCCGTGGGCTTTTGTTTCGTCCAATTCTGAGAATATTTCCTGTGTAGGATTTCTGAAACCAAAAACAGCAGAAAACAGGAACTGACTCGGGTTCCGGACATAGACATGTGCAAACAACTTGTAGATACAATCTAACCAATAAGTATAGAGCTTAAATCTAAGATCATGCCACTCGGGCCCTAGTGACAAGCATTAAACACAACAAGATTGCAGCAACAATAACTTCATAAACTTTATAGTAACAATCCATCGGATCCCAACAAACACAACACCGATTACATCAGATGAATCTCAATCATGTGAGGCAGCTCATGAGATCATTGTATTGAAGTACATGGGGGGAGAGTACCAACTAGCTACGGCTAGAACCCGTAGTCCATGGGGGAACTACTCACGGAGCATGATGGAGGCGGTGGCGTCGATGGAGATGGCTTCCGGGGGCACTTCCCCGTCCGGCAGGTGCCGGAACATAGACTTCGTCCCCGAAACGGAGTTTCGCGATGGCGGCGGCGCCCCTAGAGTCTTTCTGGAGTTTCGTCAATTGGTATCGAAGATTTAGGTCAGGACGGCTTAAATAGGCGAAGAGGCGGAGTCGGAGGGGCCACGGGGGTCCCACACAATAGGGGGGCGCGCCCCCCTGGGTCGCGCCGCCACCACGTGTGGGGCCCCCAGGGCTCCCCTCTGGTCCCTCTCCGACTCTCTGGAAGCTTCCGGGAAAAATAAGGTTCTGGGCATTGATTTCGTCCGATTCCGAGAATATTGCCCGAACAGCCTTTCTGGAACCAAAAAACAGCAGAAAACATGAATTGGCACTTCGGCATCTTGTTAATAGGTTAGTTCCGGAAAATGCATAAAAACATTATAAAGTGCGAGCAAAACATGTAAGTATTGTCATAAAACAAGCATGGAAAATCAGAAATTATAGGTACGTTGGAGACGTATCACTCCCCAACCACTCCACTTGTCCCTCAGGATTCAAGTGACTATGGTAAGCGCGTCAGTTGATGTACGAGAGGAAGAAGTACAATTGACTACTCCGTCCCACTCCAGATCTTATGGTTAACACGAGTTTTACGGCACAAGAATCACTAGACGACATTGGTTGTTAATCCTAGATGGATATAAACCCTTGCAATGGAACCTCCACCATACTCATACCTTGGTTCCATTCCCACCACATAGTCATATTCATAGTTATGAAATTAATATCTTTGCTTTTCATGCAAGAGTGATAAGCATAGTACTTTGCAAGTAATTTGGTAAAAATACTCAAAGTAACATGAGCAAGCGATGAACTTATGTGAAGGCTGCAAAGTATTGCAGTTGGATGGTGTGGAGTGACCCTTGTCCTCTATTTCTCAAAGATAGCATCATTATCCCATAAGGGCAATGGTTAAAGATTCAAATATGCATGCTTTCCATTTTTAGGGTTTGGTCCCCTCTTTCCCGGTGTTTTGTTATTTCATGTTGGAGGTGTCGAATAAGAACAATTTATGATTACTCCTTAGGAGTGAAAATATTAACTTGGAATATTGCCAAGTTATTTTGAAGTCCTTAATAATTTATGGACTTATTTAATCATTAAAAATATGGTCTTATTTTTAATGATTCTTTATTAATCCATTTTTCTTTGAATTAAATAATGGTTCAAATTTCATTGTCTCAAAATTCTATTTCATATTTTATTTGGATAGAGAATAAAATTTTAAGTGGCTTGCATATTTTTCTCTATTTTTTAGAGTTATATTCAATTTTTAAAATTTGGTCAAATTTTCTGGTTTTTTAAAAGAATAGGAAAAGACCAAATTGCTCCAGGGCCCACCTGTCGGTGAAACCCAGTGGGTTAGGTCGAACCGACCCACCTGGTCCGGCTCGACCAGCCTCACTTCTCTCCTCCTCTCTCGCGCGACTGAAACCCTAACCCTAATTTTCTCTCTCGCGTCGCCCTCGCCGTCGCCGCCCAATTCCGGTTGACTCCGTGGTGCTGGCCCTTGCCGTGGGGTGCAATCGAGCCGCACCGCGACGCCGCTCACTTCTACCAGCCTCGATCTGGAGATCGCGCCTCCTCCGCTCGTCGCCGACCCCCTACTGCAACTAGGGTTTGCGGATCCGCGGCGATCGGCCACTCACCGGCGTTCCTGACGCCATGGTGGTCTCGGAGCGTTATGCTGGTGCGTTGGGGTGCCGTGTGGCCGCCGTGGCGTGGCTTGGCCAGGCCTGGCGCCGCCGTGTGCTTGGCGTGTGCCGCCGTGGCCGCCATGGCCGTGTCGACCTCCTGCTTCCCCGGTATGTGCTCCTCCTCCTCCCTCTCTCTCTTGTCTGCTCTTGCTCCTCACCCACCTCTGGACGCCTTGGCATCCCTGGTGCGGTGTTGCCACCGTATGCTGCTGTTGTATGTTGCTACTGTGTGCTGCTCCTACTCCTGTGTGTGCTGCTGCGTGCTGCTTGCCCTAGTTCTCCATGTGGTGCTGCTGCTCTTGTGTGTGCTCTTCTTTGTGTGCCTAACCTACCATGCCCTGGCTTCTATGGCCATGCATGTGCTGCTGCTCCTATATTCTAGCTTATACTGCTGCTCTGCTTAAGCTGTTTATCCTATGCTCTAGCTTATCTTTGTTTCTGGATTATCATATCTGTTCACAATTCATGCTCTGGCTTGATTACTGTGAGTAATCCTTGCTTGAAGCAAGGACCAGTCTTTGTCTGTGTGGTGCTCATTGAGTTCTGGCTCATGATAAAGCTCTGCTAGGTTTAACTGTTGACTATAGGCATCAATTTCTTGTTGATGTGCTCCTGGATATAATTATAAAATTGTTTACACAATTTCTGTGATGCAATTGTTGTTGTAATTGTTGCCATTTATTTATTTGATCCATGAATTGATGCTAGGTTTGAATCTAGCATGCTTTAGCATGCTCGAGCAAGCTCTGATGATCCATTGATCATCAGCTGCTTGTTGTTTTCTTGCTAACCTGCTGTCTGTGCCTGGCTGGTGCTCATCTCAGTGCCTGTGTGGCTCATCTCTGGTGCTGGTGCATGTTTTTTGCTTGGTAAAGCATCTACTGATGCTTGCAGTGGTTACTGCTTATCTCTGTAGCTTTGGGATGATCCTGTGATCATCATGGGCTACCTGTTTGCTTATACACTTGTATGATTTATCTTATATGCTGTTGTTGCTTGTGTATCAAGCTCCTCACCAAGTACTGGTGGTTGCTGTTACTTGTGAAGGCAATATTGTTGGCTGGTTCATTTATTTGATGCACCTGGTTACATCTATGTGAGTTATATCAATTACTTGTGCTTGCCAGTGAAGCTTTGCTTCCTGTTTCTAACAAACAGGCATGAACTGCTTGATGCAGTGATGATTCATGTGCATCTGTGCAATATCTGGATGGAAACCAACATGTGTTGGCACCTCCTGTGATGCTTGAACTCCTTGGAGTGATGATATGATGCTCTGATTGGCTTTTATGTATGGCTGGGTAGTTGTTGTGACCCTAGCAGTGCTTGGCTTGCTAGTTATGGTTGCTCCTACCCCTTCTGTATATTTCTGTGCAATATTGCTGGTATACATTCATGTGCTTCCAGTATAATTGATGTTGAAATGAAAATAGACATATAAATGTCTA
The DNA here is from genome assembly GCF_022539505.1 of Lolium rigidum. Classification (NCBI taxonomy): domain Eukaryota; kingdom Viridiplantae; phylum Streptophyta; class Magnoliopsida; order Poales; family Poaceae; genus Lolium; species Lolium rigidum. Next base: position 270,360,766 of record NC_061508.1, read on the forward strand.
TAATCTGATGGGTAGCTAGCTATAGGGTGCTAGGTGCGTCTGGTTGGGTTAGTTAGGGATCAAATCTTTGCTGGATTACTTTGGTTAGCTCAATGATAATTATGTTGACTTAACCAATGTTCCCTTGGATGAATTCCTACTAGCTTTTCCCTTATTTTGCTTGCACCATATGGCTGTGTGCCAAATGATGATACAAACAGGGTAACTCAACCCTATGGCTTGTGTGGCTTATGCATATGCTTGATTATTATGAGCAAAACAATGCTTGCTCATGGATTTCTTGGTTATACCTCACTCCGGCTCCTAGAAAGGTTGTTGGTGTAGTGGATTTTCATCTGGATGATTTGTGTGCTTGTCCTGCTCCTCCTGGCTAGCTGATGCTTGATCTACTCCATGATTCCTTGCTCAACAGCAAGCAGTTCTTTGTGGAACTGTTTCTGGATAGTTTTGCTGGCTAAGTGTTCTGCCTGTTCTTGTGTTCTTACCCTGGTGAAGCTGTTGTCGATGAGCTGCTAGGATTTTGGCTTGAAAAGTTTATATATGTGCCTCTCCTTGCTTTCTTGGTCGACAGCAAGCCTGGCACCATTTTGGTGACTCTCCCCTCGCCTGTGTCTTTGTTAGGCATGCACTATGCCTTGTGAGCTGCTTATGTGGTTCCCTGTTGGAACTTGGGCATCTAAGTGGATCAGCTCGGCTGATCTTGGTAATATCCATCCAATTCAGTTTTATTTGCTAACCTGCCAAGTGGCATTGCCACTTGGCTTAATGCTTCTTTTGTTTTCTTTGTTTGTGTATGCAGGTTTGAAGAGATGATCAAGGATCTCTCCTTCATGTGTTGATCAAGAAGATCAAGATGATCCCTTAGTGTAGTTTAGCATATTCTTATATTTTGTAATTTTCCTTTTTCTTTTTCACTTGTTCAATTTCAGAAATGTGTTGTAATATTTATAATTCATATGGATATTGTAAATTACAATGTATCTTATGTGTGATAATCAATAAAGCTCAAGTTTCTCTAATGAGCTTTTCATATATGTTTTTATTCTTTTATATCCATAATTTTCCAATTTATATAATTGTTTAATGGATTAATCATTATTTGAATTATAATATATCAAATTGAGGTTTGAATTTGAAATTCAAATCTAACTTGTTTGAATTCAATCATGCAACATAATTTCAAATGTGAAATGTTCCCCTCTCTTCTCGAAACCCTAAGTTAATATAGGATAGGTCCAAGTTTATCGCACTCTCGAAACCCTAACCCTAACTGGTGTCGAGAGAGAAACTTGTCCCCCTTGTGTTGTAGTTTATAAATAAGCGCGAAATTTCCCCAGATTTTACGATGCAATGCACATCCCTTTCTAAAAACTACCCCGCAATCATCTCGAATACTGAGATATTACAGAGTCGATAACTTTGATGACATCAGCAGTGACATGGCAATTGCAGTAGTGAGACTGATGGGATGTGACCTAGCAACCCATCCCCTATCTGAGCAGTCAGTTTTGGAAATGACCGAACATTGCGCGTTAACCGAAGCATCTCCTCGATTTCTATGCGTAGTGGAGGTAATGATCCTCTAGCTTGCTTATTATTCTGACACGTGTTGAGCCAGATCTGCATCCATTTTTTACGGCACAAATCCACCGGCCCAAATCTTGAGTAACTTTTCCTTTATAAAGGGGACCCGGAGATTTACTCATCTCTCCCCTGCCATCTTCTTCTTCCCTCGTTCTTGCATCCTGCTGCTATTGAGCCCTTATCGCCGCCGCGCCAAAATCACCAAAGCTCCTAAGTAACCCCATGTAATATCCCAGGATCTGGGGTTACAAAAATAGAGGAAATAGATGTGTGCATTGCATTCATGCATAGAAAATCCGGGGAATTTTCGCGCTTTCAAGTAAAACCTATCACACTAACTGAAGTTTCACTTGAGTTGATGGAATTGAAGTAGATCATCAAGTCAAGCGCTATAAACCTCATGTGACTTTTGCTAAAACTTGTTTTGGGTAGAGATGATTTGATCTAAGGGATTAGATCAAATGAAACTAGAACTAACACAAAAACACATTAATCAAGGATCAACTACTTGATCTTATAAAAGATCATAATATGGAATTCCTTGCCATAACATATGAACATCTATTCAACTATAAATCAAGTAACAATAAAATAGAGAAATTATTCTTAACTTATCTTTTCCATGTCTTAAACAAATAAATATCCCTACCATGAACCTCATGGTATTTCTTGAACTCAACTTTTGAACTCAACACCAACACAAGCTTATCATTAAACCCTAGAGATGGTAAAGGCCTATATTCATCAGATAGATAAGAATCAAACTCTAAGTTATTAACACTTAAAAGTTAAGAAATTACCTTTGTGTTAAACCTAGTTCAATTCTAAACTTATTACCAAATATGGTAAAACCCAGGGTCTAAAATGCATAAAAGCCACATATTCTTATTTAAAGCATAACTTATTAAATATATGGAATATCACAAAACTAAATTCGTTTACATTACGAATTATAGTTCAAACTATTTGAATAAAACTAACTATGAGTATTTTGAAACTCATATGATCATGCCTTGGTGAAATCAAACATCACCATTCAAAATTGGGGTATAATCCTTATCTTTGACATTTTGATTCCAATTATAATATAAATACAATCACATATGATATAGTGACTCACCCACAAGCATATAATCATCCACAAACCATTTAGTACCAAATGCCACTTGGATGCCCAAAAATAAAGAAAACTAAAGGATAATGATAAGGCCACCTAGGATGGAAATATCTACATAGCTTGCATCCCAAGCTATGCCACCTCATGCTTAAAAGATTGATATGAATGAGAGCATGACAACCAAGCACCTTACTCATCAAATCAAAGCAAGAGTCACCCACATATGTGTCATGATACTAGAGCTTGCTCAAGCCTATAAAAGGAACCTCCCATACCCTCCATTTGATCATCCAAGTACCATGGTACAATATAACTAAAGGATTGGGCCACCCCACACATTAGATAGGACCAAGATGAAGCAGCTAGGAGGTGGAGACATGCCACAAGATGCAGGTTTATCAGAATTCCTGGAGAACAAGCTACAGAAGATAGCAAGGTAGAATTCTTAGGCAGACCACATATTTAGATAATCACATCATCATTCCTTGAGTAGAACCATAGATTATAATCCAAGTCCTTGTGGAGTGAGAGGGGTAATTGGTATAACCATAGCCAAATACTTCTAGTGATACTTTAGGAAGCCCATACCATGCATGATCATCACCATTGGGTAATGATCATAAAACCCTAGGAACTTTAAGTAAGGAGCTATTAAGAATAAGTTGATCATGATAATATCATGATCACGCTTTGGAGAAATAGGAGAATAAACCATAAGTTAAACCTAGTATAATAAGTACATATCATCCATCACATAAAACGATAGGGAAACTACTAGTAAACAACTTTAGACCATATTCAACATCCTTAGTATAAAGAACTAAATGAGTGACAATAGAACCCTACCTAGCCAAGCACTTATGTCCACCCTACAATTATCTTGAAGATATCATCCTACCCATGTTGAGGAAGAGCAAACCCTAGCATATCCTCAACATATCCAGTAATTCCCATGTCCTTTAATACTTGGAAGCCCAACATCGCCTTCCCATTTCATTTATGCTTCAATGAGTAAGCATAAGGGAAAACCCTAGTTAAACTAGCATGACATCAACACACCCATGGAACTATATTCAACTTAACTTGAGCATCACTTCGGTGATCCCAATGAAAACCTTAGTGCCAAACCCTATACTTAATATGGTGTGAATAACCATTCATTCTTATAACCAATACCAAACCATAATGGGAACAATATCTACTCTAGATATTTTCCAAAAATACTAACAGCAACTTTCTTATGCCAGCCCTGGCGGTAGTACCGCCCAGATCAGCGGCAGTGCCGCCTTGATCAGCAGCAGTGTCGCCCAGATTTTGGCACAACCACCGAGAACAGGTGATCTTCTTATTCGCTTCTGGGGGACTATTCCGTCGATATTCAGTTAAGTACTTTCTCTGCAACACTTAACAACATATTAAATGATCACCGATGTTGATGTCAAACACACAAAATACTAGAGATCATGAAATGCTCTTTCATCATGTTCCCTAATTTCTAAGATACTTGATATTTATTCTAAATATTATTTTATTTTATGTTTGAAAACACAAATTAACAACAAATTTTTAATTATTTTCTATGTTTTGTAAATTGTGTTATTACAAATATCCGTTCACAATTTTCCTTTGCATTTTAAGATTTTGAGAATACCTTTCACAATGTTTTTTTAATCGTAGCTTTCTTCATTTATCTTGGCGTTTCCTTGATTTATCTGAACTTTCTTTTTTTCAAAACTTTTGATGTTTTCTCTAGTGTTGTCACACATGTGGAAAACCACCACCAAGCCTCCCAAAACTGTATTGTAGGTTCTAAGTGGCAGAACCTATATGATATAACTGTTATTTTTTTAAATGAGGGATATCATCCTAGCCTCTGCATGGAAAAGATGCATACGGTCTTAAAAAGTGACTATTAAGTGATCGGATTTCTTTGTTTTTCAGCAACCAAATCTAGGCCTAGTGAAGGGACCAATTATTTCTACCAAACTATGATACCCTCTTTGATTAAAAAAATTAATGCATTCCCTCAAGCGGGTTATTTCATTTGAAGTATTTGATGAACAAGGATCTTTAGGCTTCTTTTACCAAAAAAGAAATATCTTTAGGATTCTTTTAGATTATATTTCATCAGGAGAGTTCTGCCGGTTTTAACGTCCTGGGAAGATTCTTATAATTTTCATGTGATGCAGTTAAGTATAGTTTCAATCCTATTGACATCATAGCATTTGTAATTCAACATGTTTTTATACTGTGACTACGGCGGGCTTGCACTAGCCCGAACAATGCTACATGTTTTTTGGTCCCTGCGCTTTTAAAATCCCGCACAAACGGTATGCATGTGAAATTTCTTGCCCTGCAACCAAAGCAAGAGAAAATTGTGTCCATCTAGATACGTGCCTTTGCCGTTTGACTTCCCCATAGCATTTGTAATTCAATATGTTTTTTATAGTGTTACTACGGCGGGCTTGCGCTAGCCCGAAGCCCTGAACAATTCTACATGTTTTTTAGTCCCTGCGCTTTTGAAATCCCGCACAAACGGTATGCGTGTGAAATTTCTTGCCCTGCAACCAAAGCAAGAGAAAATTGTGTCCATCCAGACACGTGCTTTGCCGTTTGACTTCCACATCTATTTTGTGCCTAAACTACGATTGAGTTGCAGCACCTAATGTAAAATGATGGACGACGCTTAATTTGTCAAAGCTGGAATGTGGTCCTATTCTCCTAGGGTAATTTAAGTCAAATTGGAAGTTTTTCGTTTTTCTTCGAGAAAACACAAAATCACATCCGAGTACAATGTGCTGGCTTGGCCTCCAACCTTTATTGTATCAAGCAAGCCACCGAGATCAGGCCAGTTGCCGTCAAAGATGACTGCATTACGCCGATTCCATAGCCACCAAGTTGTGCATAATCGCCGAGGAAGTGTCCTTGGAGGCCGCCATTGGGAAAGCATGGATGGTCGCGTTCCTCCAATCCTCCAATTTGACCCCAGCGACAGGATACTTGCTCGGGAGAGAATTCAGGATAGGACCTTGTGCCAGGTGATCCGAGAATAGGGACAACCGACGATACGCCGTCCAACAACGGTCTTGGCAAGCTAGCCACAAGAAGAACTTTACCCTGGGAGGGGCCCAAGGCATTTAGGTAAGGTTCCAAGACGAAGAAGACACCGGCCATCTGGATCATTGCTTTGTAGCAGAGGCAGAAGAGTAAACACTGTCTACCGTCCACCGCCAAAGCAACTTGTGAAATGGAAGAGAACTGGATGCACCGGACCAACCTCCAAACCTGACTGTACTGCCAAAGCGCGAGGTTGGAATGGCGTGAAAAAACTGCATGTTGGAATGGTGTGAAAAAACAAACACATGAAAGAGATCATGCGGAAATAACTCCCTGCTCGTCAAGTAGCATTGTACTGTGGGGTGTGGGCGGGGCTTATCTTTTACGAACACTGATCTCCATCCTTAGATGCTACTAATTCCACCTATTAGGCTGTTAGCTGCTTGCGTTTCACACTGGATGGCAATTGGCAAAGGAAAGCAGCTCAACGTCTGTTAGGCTGTTAGCCTCCTGCGTTCCATAGCAAGTAATATCATGCTTGGGTGTTGGGCTGTTGATGTTAGCATGCCATTTAGCCTCGTCAAACAAAAAAAGAAACTAAAAAATCTGGCAAACTGAACCCAAAATGAATAGGCTCTTGCTTGTCAGCTGTCATGCCTAATCTCAACCAAAAGAAAAGGCAATGAGAAAAGTAAAGACAAACGGGTATCAACTGCCGTATGCAACCGTAGAACCTTGGCATCCAGATGGCAGTGATGAAATCGTGCGTGACACAAGCTCTGAGAGGCTGAGACGAACAAAAGCATTCTTTAGGCTGGGCATGCGCTGTCTGTCTGACCTTGGCACTTGACAGATAGCGTAACACTGACAGAAACAACTCCTGAATTGTTCTTCAGTGAGCAATCAACGCTGCATCCTGGAAGCTCGTGAATGTGAATAGAATACCTGAGCTTCTAGATTTCATAGAACTGCTTGCTTAATGTCAGGTAAACAGATAGCGTGGTTAGCACTTTTCTGACTTTTGTTGGATACATTATTGTATATAGTTTCTACCCTCTACGAGAGTCAAACCAGGTGCAATAGATACTTGCTGCAACAAAATGAGGTGTGATAGATACTTGGTGCAATAAAAGTCTGAATTGCATTATTCGTGCTGTTGAAAATGTTCCTTTCTAATATGGTGTTGCCTGTTTTAATCTGATCGGTAACTGTTCAATCAGACTTAACAGACATTGGCATCTAGGCCACCTCATATGATTAAGAAAGTTTGTAACATGATGAGAACAAATATCAATAGGCTCGTCATACTACCAGCTGCTCTTCAACTAGGTAGTTGTATACTAGGATTGAGCATTGACCATCAACACATCCAACTAATAACATGGCAGCATGTTCTTGACAAGGAAAACCAACAATATTATCTCGCCAACCCATGATTGATAGTACTCTCAAGTTTCGAATTACACAAAGTGACAGCATATCTGTGAATTGCAGTCCAGATGCATGTAGCTTCACTGTATCAGCTTGGAGAGCATCCAGTTGCCCCCTTTGGAGCCTTCATCAGCAGTGACCTCCATTTCTTTCTTTCTCGTCAAACTTCAGAATCAATTATATCTATTGGTGTCTCAAGGTGCTTTTTCTCCATTCAATTTTACAGCTGGAGCTTCCTCCTGTATTTCAGAGGTAGTGCTACCACTGCCCTCTTCTACGGGTCCTGTTGTTTTGATGCTCCCTACCTTCACATACTTGCTGACGAACTTGTACTCCCAGTCTTGCAAGGCGCTGAGCTCAAATGGACCGAGGCCAGAGACATCACCTGTCAGATCTTGAGGCTCAAAGGACATCTTCGCCAATGCCCTACTGGCATCTCTACCAGCAAACAATGCATATGGTCCACCAGGCCCATAGAACATTCTGCATAACAGCAAACTAAATCAGAAATAGGCACAGTGATGCAGATCAATGTCAAAGGTTGAGTTCAGCAACGTTTATGCTATGTATAACAATTTTGAATCTTATTGATGCCACCGCAAAATATTGTGCAGGTAAAATTAGGCGTGCAATTCTTCTTATTTGACACATCACAATTCACCCACGCCTCAACTCAAATGATAAAATCCACAAAAACATCATGATCTAAGTTTATGGGTACAGTTAAAAGATAATATAAATGGAATATGGATCGATAATTTGACTTAAAACGACAACTACTAAATACACCATGAGAATTATTTTTCCCGATAAAGAAATACACCATGTGGAAGCATTGAACAATTGAAACTACATCCTTGCAAACATACCAACAGCATAAAAGCTCTATGCAAAACATCATAATTCAGAGACTCCTGCACTATGTACATTTATATGCATATTTGAATGTCTGGCAAACGTGTCATTAGCTGGGCTTCTAACACTGAAAGCATTTGAACCTTTCTTTGGTGGACTTGTCAAAAAAATAGTAACATCAGTTTGGGATTGCACTCTTATTGCACAACTTTGTGTCCAGATTAATCCTCTTATTGCACAATTGCCTGCGACTGCGAGTCTTTAAGTTCCCAGATTCATGATACTGCTCTGTGCATTTCACTTTGGGATTGCAATCATGAGGTTAGAATAGTAGATAAACATGTTGCAATAATTAGTAAATGCGATACCATTGATCATTTGATCACAGGCAAACTCTCTGAATGATTTAGTAGTCTTGGCAGACAAAGTCTGAATTCAAACAGCAGAGCCGAATATGAAGGTTCATAGGGGGGCATGACTAAAGGAAGTGGACCTGCTCTGTGAGATGTCGTAGATCTGGCCCTTGATGGCCATCAGCAGCGGCTTCTCGGGGTCAGACCCGTCGTACTGCCGCAGCTCGTCCGCCGTGATCTCGCCCACCTGCACTGGCTCGGGAGCTGGAGGCAGCGCTTCCTCAGCTACCTCGACCCGTCGCTGCGGCGGCGGAGTCGACGGAGCGAGGAGGCCGGACGCCACCTTGTAGACCACCGCCGCAGCAGCAACGGCGGCGACCACGGTCCCCGGAGGCGCGGCCCTCGCCGCCTGCCAGAGCTCCGCCACTGCCACCACCAAACAATCAGAGCAAATCGCAAGCGACGAACGGCTAATTACTGGGTTTCAGAGCAGAGAGCTCACGCTTCCCCGGGATCCCGAGGCCGCCCGGCGCGGCGCTGCACCGCACGGCGCCAGAGACGCGGTGGCCGCGGCCCGCTGGCAGACGCAAGGACGCTGACGCGCGCGGCCGACTGGTCGTCGGCCCGGCGGCGGACGGCAGGGTGACAACGGTGAGAGAGGAGCAAGACGCCATTCGATCGATGATCTGACGAAAGCTACGGCCAACCGGTTTCTACTAGTCTCTCTTCCGCTTGTCGAAACAATACTCTCCAGTACGGCAGTACTACTAGTCTCTCTCTCTCTTCCTGCCAGTTGAGTAGAAATATTAATTTTGACTGGTCTACAAATTTGACTCAGACAAAATACTATTCCGCCGCCGCAGCGACGCATTTCGTACAAAGCGGCCTTTTTTCAGAGTATTTTATTAATAGAAAATCAAGTATTTTCGCCATGTCTAGACGCAAGAACGTTAATAAAGGGCTGCATCTCGATTTTTGGATTGATAAGATCGATACCACCAGGAGCATCTCCACAAACAACATCTCCGAGTTTGTGAATCTATGGTCAAGGGTTCATGAGGTTCGCCTATGCGAGGGCACTCCGGATGATATTAAATGGAAGTTCACTAACTCGGGAGTCTACACGGCAGCGTCGGCATACAAGGCCCAATTTGAGGGCATGACCTTTTCCCCTATGCCCCATTTGTTGTGGAACAATTGGGCCCCTCCTAAGTGCAAGCTTTTTGCGTGGCTCGTGCTGCAAGATCGTGTTTGGACGGCCGACCGACTCCAAAAACGCGGATGGCTAAATTGCGGGGTTTGCCAATTATGCAAGAGGGAATCTGAGTCCGCAGCGCACTTCCTCTTTCAAATGCCGCTACTCCTTGAGGATTTGGACCTCTTTACTTTCTTGGCATGGGATCATCTCGGTCGACACATCTAATTGGCCTAACTTCCAAACGGTCGAAGATTGGTGGCTAAGCTTCATCTTCATCAATGGCACGAGACGGAAATCCTTCGTGTCACTCATCATGCTCACCTCTTGGGAAATTTGGAACGAGCGCAATGTGAGGGTTTTCCGTAAGGTTTCCACCATGCTGATGGTTGTTGTAGCTAAAATTAAAGGGGAGGCGGCTCTTTGGAGCGCGGCGGGCGCTACACACTTGGGTTCTATCATACCGCGAGAGTGATCATTTGTATTCCGAGCTTTTACTCGGCTTGTAACAAACCGTAACTCTTTCTTATTCAATGAACGGGGCAAAGCTTTTGCCCCCCTTTCAAATAAAAAGTTACATGGTAAACAAACGTGGAAACAACCCGACAGACCAGGAGAAAATAGTTGTCCTAAAAACTTTGCAGAAAAAATCCTAAAGGATAGAAATATACAAAACTATCCCTAGGGTTTCCTGCACTCGCCGAAGCCAGCAGCCGCTGCCAAACTCCAACACCACCTAGACGCGCGTTGGAAGAGACGCCGAGCCTCCACCCTTGCTAGATCTAAAAGAGCACCATCGCCAACGAGATTTCGTGAGTCGATGTACAGGCCTGCTGCAAGCAGCAAGACACGTGTCACTGTGGCTCATCGACCGGGGAACATCCTCGTGCTATCTTAGACCAAGATTCGCCGCATCCCATCAACGAAGCCGAGAAATAATTAAAAATCCACCACCTCTGGACCAGCATCCTTGCTCCAGAGCATCCACCTCACCCCGATCCCCAGCACTGTGGTGGACAATGACAAGCGCCAGCGACACTCCGAGAAATAGATCTCGCCAAATCTGAAGAGCAGCGAGAAGACCAAGCCGCCGACCGAAAAGATCGACAAGCACACGTTGCCAACAACTCTGAGACGCCGCCGTGAAGGTCGCTGCCGGTGTGGGTGTGGAGTTGAGGCATATTTATATTCCCGAACGCCACTCCCTAGCTCCCACCACCACAACTACGCACCACAGCGGACAAGCCCTAACTACAGAACGGAGGAACGATGTCCCCTCCCCCTCCTGCCGCCGGAGTGGCAAGCGGAGGGAGAGGGGCCCAAAGCTCCGCGGGTGGAGATGGGATCTGAGCGCCCACCGCTGAGAGAGAGGAGCAGGGGAAAAAGCGGCCTTTCTTAGGACCGTTTTGCGATCAAATGAAGGTCGAAAGAAAAAAAAAATACAGTAACAATTTTTAAGCCTACTACTACAAAAAAAAAAGTCTAAGCAAAACAAAACTACGATATATATGGAAGACTGTAAACTTGCTGAAGCTTGTTTAGCTTAACTCGTCAGTTTGCGGTTCCTCCGTGCCGTAGCTTTCTTAATTATCTGATTATCAGATTAGAGTATTAGAGGCGCCAAGCGAGTATATAGCATACCACTACCTCTCGGCGAGGTGAGACTAATCGAAAGCATATCACATTTTTTAACAGAAGATCGTAGCCCTGCCTTAAATTAATAAGGTTGTTGCAGGCACACTGATACAAATAGCTGAAAATCAGCTAACAAGAAATGAAAATAAACACACAAAGAAAAAGAAAATGAGAGCAGCTTGAGCTTCGTGACTATTGTCCAGCCTTGCAGTCCGGCTGTAGAGAAAGCGAAATTGGTGAAGAAAAACGCTATTGAGGGCTCGCACCATCATCAACCTCCAGAGGCCAAGCAACACCCCACCGCCATACGTTTCCACCTCCGAAAGAAAGCTCCCTGCTTTCTTGCCCTGGATCGGAGGGCGCCGCACCTGTCCGGAGATAGACTGCTCTCCCTGAGCACGAATGGGCAATGGAAGTCTGCCGCCGGGGAGGAAAACTCCGAGCACTCGCCGCGCCACGCCGCCACCCACAAACATCACCGCCGTTCGCAGCACCAATCACCACACCGGACCAAGCTGTCCGGAGGAGACACCGAAGATGCAGCCAACCACCGCCGCACATGTCCACACACCATGCTATCTCAAGGCGGCGCCTCCAACAAGGGAACGACGCCAGAACGCCGCCGCCGCCCAAACCGAAGCTTTGGGCTTTCACCCGTGATAGGTAGGTCAAGTAGGGGGGAATATACCTCGATGTCGCCTTCAAGAAGGAGAACGGCGCCGGAAGCATTGTCGACGTCGTGGCCACCACCGTCGGCCAAGGGTTTCCCCCGATCCATCCACCTCTGGCCACCACACCCACCAACCACCAGAACAAGATCTGAGGCCGGGGAGGTGCACCGAGCAACCATAGTGAGGAGCAGTCACCTTCAGATCTGGAGCCCGAGGCCCAACGGGGAGATCTCCGCACCACGCCCACAGTCCCATCACCAGGGACGGAGCCAGCTTTCGACCATGAGGGGGGCAAAATAGTGTTGTAAACTTCATGAGGGGGGCAGAGTAAGCTAAATCAGCAAGTAATTACAGTTCTAGTGAGCAGTATTCTTCATAAAATCCAAACCATAGGGGGGGCTCAGCCCCCCCTCGTCCCCCCTTGTCTCCGTCCCTGCCCATCACCGCCCACGTGGCTGAAGGACACGGTTTCCAACACCGCCACCCGCCACCTGCCGTTGTCTCCGCCATCCAGGGCCGCCGCCCTGGCTTCCAGGACCCTGCCAGAGTTGCGATGGACAGTACCCCCACCTGGCCACCCAAGCATCGGCGAGGCCGAGCAGAGGTGGGAGGGAGGAGGGCCGCCGAGCAGCCAAAGCAGATGCCAGCCCGCCACATGGGTACTGCCTCAATACCGCCGCGCAGGGGCTCCCACGAGCAGATCCCCGCCCCCATCACTGGCGCTGCAGGGCTTATCTCACCACATCATGTGGTCTCAAAATTTCGCAAACCAGCTAAGAGGACGCGTGTAAATTATGCATCTTCTAGAGGTACATCAGAGCACCATATTAACTGTCGGTCCGTTTTGTGGTTAAGTTTGAAGCAAGAGAAAATTAAGAAGGAAATTTTAAGCCTACTCCCTAGAAATAAACAATTTTAAGCTTACAATTGGTGGGCGGGTGAGCCCAGATTACAGTTTGCGTAAAAAAGAGATGAACAAACCAAACTACGACATGGAAGACTGCAAACTCGCGAAAGCTTGGTTAGCTCATCTCGAGTGTTTGCAATGCTTTCATGTCGTAGCTTTGTTAATCATCAGATGTAACACCCAACGCTGGAACACATTACAGCTCCCTGTTGTCTCGGACTTATATACAGGCCTCCTCCTACCTTGCTGCGTCGCTAGGCGATGTGGGACTAAACAAGAGCATAGCACATTAGCGTGTACTGACAGGTTGATTAAGGAGCAAGTCTATCCTAACACAGCTGGTCAACCAGTTTAGAGTATGCATGTAATTTTTCCCTTTCTAGAAGTACACACCAGAGCAGTCAACAGTCCATAGCTAACCCTAATGCCTTGGTACCTGTGTTCTGGATGTAAGAACATATTCTCACATTATTATTTTTTTTGAAAGAAAGGCAAAAGATTTGCCTTAATTCATTAAATAAGGAGAAGTCGTGGAACAAAGTTTTAGGATTACAAAAACAACGAGGCCAAAGCCTACTCTCCCGCAATTAAAAGACCCAAATGTTTCGCACCGGCCACAACCCAAGTTCTAGCTTCCGACTTAGTTCTATCGAAAATGATGGTCGGCAAAGTACTTTTGTTTTTGAAGGTTCTCGCATTCCTCTCATTCCAAATCTCCCAAGCGACGAGCATAAGGAGGGAGGCCATGGCCTTCCTTCTTCCGCCATGAGAAAGGACCATGGAAGTCCACCAGTGCTCCACACTATCGAACTCATGCCAAGAGGCGGGGTCAAATCGTGGATGTGAAGCCAATCCTTGATCATGGTCCAAATACGGATGGAGAGGCGGCAAGATAAGATGGGCCGCCGATTCGTCATGGCAACGGCAAAGGGGGCAAATCCTCCCATTAGGCCACCCGCGTCTCTGGAGGCGGTCCGCCGTCCAAACCCGGTTTTGTATGATAAGCCAAGCGAAAAGCTTGCATTTTGGTGGTGCCCAAGCCTTCCAAACGACCAACTCTATTGAAGAGCGTATGGTACCGGCGAATTGCGCCTTGTAGGCCGACGAGCAAGAGTATGCCCCGTTCGCAGTGAGCTTCCAAACAATTGAGTCTGGCACACCGTCTTGGAGAGCGATATGCGAGGTATGTTGCCAAAGCAAGGTAAACTCATGAAGGTTTTGGACCGATAGGCCCGCGGAAATGTCAAGATGGAGAATCCAAGCATCATTATTGATAGACTTTCGCACGTTCCAAGTCTTCTTCTTAGAGATAGCATAGATGGAAGGCGCAAAGCATTTGGGGCATAGACCATCAGCCCACGGGTCATCCCAGAAGCTAGCCTTATTTCCATCACCAATGGTGACTTTGGTCAAAGAGCGAAAAAGCTCCAAGTCCTCCTTGCTGCAAGGGTTCTCCATTCCAACCCAAGGCTTATCCGGTGAAGTCCAAGCAAGCCATGTCCAACGGAGGCGAAGGGCCCTCGCAAACTTCTCCATATTAAGGATGCCCAAACCGCCAAGATAGGTAGGGCGGCAAACCGCGGTCCAATTGACTTTACACTTTCCACCGGTGGCATTTTCATTGCCCGCCCAAAAGAAGCTCCGGATAAGCTTAATGATAGCTTGAAGGGGCTCCACGGGGACCTCAATGGCCGTGAGAGGGTAGATGGCTTGCGAGGAGAGGACCGATTTGACAAGCGCCATCCTTGCCGTAGACCACGCCAATGCTTGATAGGGTCCCCCGGAATGCCATTGAGTAGAACTCTCGACGAAGCGGTGCAAAGAAGGGCCGTAAGCCAATCACAGAAGCGCGGAGGAAAACCAAGGCGTTGAAGAAGATCAAGTATGTAGTCCCAACGGACATGGTCGAAGGCCTTTTTGATGTCAAGCTTGAAGAGGAGAGTCGCCTTTTTTCTTCGGTGAAGCCAACACGCATAGTTGCAGACAAACATGAAGTTGTCATGAATGCTCCTCGATTTGATGAAAGCGCTTTGGGAGTGAGAAACGATGTCATTCATGCGAGGGGCCAAACGGCGGGAGAGGACTTTGGCCACAATCTTTGCAAAGCCATGGATGAGGCTAATATGGGTCTAAAGTCGGTGATTTCCTCCGCCCCATCTTTCTTTGGAAGAAGGACAATGTTGGCGGTGTTAAGCCAATGTAGGTGGTTGGTGTGGAGATTGGAGAAGCGTTGTACAACCGCCATGATGTCATGTTTAATAATATCCCAACACGCCTTGAAGAAATTTCCATTGAACCCATCCGGCCCGGGAGCCTTATCGGAAGGCATGTCCCAAATGGCATCCTTCACCTCATCCTCCGTAAAAGGATCATCCAACCCGTCCAAGGTCGGTGTTGGGAGGTCAATGGACTCCCAATTGAAGGAAGTAGTGCGAGGAGTTGGCCGACCATACGCCGAGGAGAAGCGATTTTGGGCGATAGATTGCTTGTCATCATGGGAGGTAGCCCAACCGTTGTTACGCCTAAGCTTGACGATGAAGTTTTTCCTCCTCCGAGCGTTCACCTTCCTATAGAAGAACTTCGTGTTAGCATCCCCATGTCAAAGGTTATTGATGCGGGCCGTTTGTCTCTTTCTAGCGCTTTCGAGAGCCGCCAAGCCAATCACCTTCTTTTAAGCCTTGCGCGAATATCACGCTCCTCCGGGGAAAGTTGTCTTCTCTCCATCGCCAAGTCTAGTTGTAGAATGACATGAAGAGCCAGCAGGAATGGGTAGATCATGTAAAACTGGATGGCTGGCACAACTGCTTGATTAACTGCTGACTGGAGGAAGGATTTGCAATCACATATAAGAAAGTGCAAGATGCTAGGCATAGATACTTTAAGGAGCAGTTATATTATTCAGCCCAAAGTTCGATATCAATAGACGCCTTCACAAAGGGGTACACCCCGCTACCCCAGTAATAATATCCAGCACTCCAGTAAAAACCAACAATGACATCGCACCAGCACTATCCACAGGTCCAATGCGCTGGTACAAATTACATACCGAGATTACACAGATTTATTGCAAGTCAGTACAGGACTTGCCTAGCTTTCTTTCGCGCCTGCTACGTCAGTTGTGGCTTCCTTCTCTGTTGCCACCTCCTCAGGGCTAGCCTCCCTCGGCTTGTCTTCGGTTGCAGGTGCCTTCTCGGGCTCTGCCTCAGCGGTGGTGGTTTCGGTTGTTTCGGGTGCATCTTCCGCAGGAGCTGCCTTCTTGATGGTACCGACCTTCACATACTTGCTCATGAACTTGTATTCCCAATCTTGCAGCGCGTCCATCTCGAATGGCCCGAGGCCTGTGAGGTCACCGTTCAGGTCCTGGGGCTCAAAGGACATCTTAGCTAGAGCTCTGCTGGCATCTTTGCCAGCGAATAGGGCGTAAGGTCCACCTGGTCCGTAGAACATTCTGCATAGACAAAATAAATGTGAAGAAGATTATTAATACAAGCAATCTTCATAGCACATTCCCAGTACAACTGGCGGGAAAATAATGCAACATAACTCCTCACGCAAAAAGTATCATTGGGAAAGTGCACGCATAATGTTAGTTAGGGAATCACCGTCTGTTACTGTCAAGTTTGTGTTAGGTGGATCCCACTGAGATCTCTCTCCCCAAGCTATTTCTATCCCACTCCTTAGAACATGTGTTAAGAAGCAGCAGCATAAATTTCGTCACACGTGTGGTTCAAAAATCATATGGCTTAATGCAAGCTCTAGGCATGCATCTCTTGCTGGTCCCTCAGCCATTGTGATAACTTCTTTCATCCTGGGCTGGCCGTCCAAGGCATGGGGCCCAACATGATGGGAACCCCTCTTAGATCCCACGATAAAGATGCTCTTGATGCTTGGATTGATATATTGTTATACTAATGTCCCCCTCTTCCCACAAGATATGTGTGCTTCACCAGCAACTACAACTTGCATAACAAGGATAAAGAAGAGATGCCACATATCTTATTGCATTATTGAACCTAACCAAAAAAATAACACATAAAATATGCAAAGACCAAGAATAACTTAAAACAATTCTTCCAGTTGTTTTAAGCATTGAGTACCTAATGCCTACAGAAACAGCACTTGCTTCCTTTTCACCTCCGTGGACACATCCATGGATTCAGAACTCTATAGTCTGCATGCATTTAGACACTGAACTTTTATGTTTAACTACCCCTAACCCTAGTTGTTAACATGCAATTCAATTTTAAGAACAGAAGCGGGATCTCTTTCTGTGACCCAACTTCCTTCTCACTAGTCACATGCAACTCTCCTGGTAACTCACCTCAAATAAGTTTGCACCCCCATTGTTCCATTCAAAATCAGAATCAAATGCAACTCTTTGGGTATCTGACCTCAAAAGTGATACTGTATTAATCAACAGCTCAAAACCAAAGCAATATGACACAATTTATTAGAAAGATGTGATTAAACGACCATAAGCTCCAGCACCAGATCAATAGTTTTCAGTTTCATGATTATAAACAAGAACCTTCATATCAAATTAATCCAAAACATCCTTCCATCTGACATTCTTTTGAAGATAGTACTAGATTAAACAACCATAAACTCTAGCACCAGATCAATAGTTTGTTTCATGATTATAAACGTGAACCTTGATATTAAATTAATACAAAACATCCTACGATCTGGTAATTCTTTTAAAGATAGTACTAGCAATTTTCTTCGATGCGAAATAGACACTCATCAAACAAAGAATCATGATATAATAATCTTAATTAACTATTACACAATTGACATCAATAATTCAGCACAGCAGCAACCATACAACTATTGCTTCTTTTGGTTTGTTTCTCTGCAGCATGACCCCATCAACCCCAGCTGTTGACGCTGCTCTCTCCTCAGTCGTCTCCCCTCAACCCGTCCACACAAACCAACAGAAGTAACTCAACAGCTGTCCTCATTCCAGGCATCCACCGATGGCCTACCAGTCCAGTCAGCCACGCAGTATGGCCAGCATTGGGATAGCCTCATGAACGGAAAAACCTAACCCTAACTCAATTGTGCGCCGCCTCACTAAAGAAAATACCTAACCAATTTGTCGTATTCTGCTCAATTTTGTCGCTTCTCTGGATCTCTAACCAGCTTGTGTCTTCTCGATTTGGTAACTGATTTATTGCCAAATAGCCCCCTGTTCTTCCGAGTTTGCCAATCATCCCATCCACACAAACCAAAAGAAGTAACTCAATAGTTGTCCTTGTTCCAGGAATCCACCAATAATGGCCTACCGGTTCAGTCAGCCGCAACCTAACACTAACTCATTGTGCACCACCTCACTAAAGAAAAAAACCTAACAAATTAATCATCTTCTGCTTAATTTTGTCGCTTCTGGAACCAGTTTGTGTCAGAGTTTTTTTTTGCGTTCTCTCGATTTGGTAATTGAATTATCACCAATTAGCGCTCTGTTCTTCCTAGTTTGCTAACACTGGACCCCTTAATTATTTGGAGTGCCAGCGTCGGAATTCCCCTGAAAATAGTCCAACCCAATAAGCATAAAATAAAATTCTGCAAGCCACGCCCCTTTTGACCCTATTCCACGGTGAAGCAGCAAATAGGAAGACACGCGCAACAGATTCACAGTCAAACAAATAGTAGTAAGCCAGTCAACTAGCGTACTAAACAACACCCAAAAGAAATCATAGGCGATTCTGAACTGCAGAACATATACGATCAAGCAAGCACGTCTGACAATCGGAGGATAAGAGAAACTACTACGTTTCGTTGGATCAAGGGGGTATACCTGCTCTGGGTGACGTCATAGATCTGGCCCTTGATGGCCATGAGGAGGGGCTTCTTGGGGTCGGACCCGTCGTACTGTCTGAGGTCCTCCTCCTCGACCTCGCCGAGCTGCACGGGCGGCGGGAGCGGCTCCGCCTCGGGCTCCTCGCGCGGGCGCTGCCGGGGAGGAGGCGGCGGCGCGAAGATCCCCGTCACGACGTGGTAGAGCGCGGCGGCGACCGCCACGGCCGTGAAGAAGGCCGCCGGGGACAGCCCCGTGTAGGCCACGATGGCCTGCTTCAGCGTCTCCCAGAGCTCCGCCACCGCCATCGCAGCCTGCTGCCTGCTAGCACGACTGGGGTTTGGAGGGTGAGGGGTAGTCTGGTCTTTTCGCGGATTTCGATCTCGAGAGGAGGAGGCCAGGGTGTGGCCGTGTGGGGAAATATCTCCGAGTTTATAGGGAGAGGCAGGGAAGAGTTAGGTGTGGGCGAGAATTCTGACGGTGGGTCAAGGCTTGTGGCGCCCAGCAGTCAGGGACGATGGCGGAGATCTCAAGAGGGAATTTTCCAGTTCATACGCGCGTCGGAATCCGGGCTCGGCGATGAGTAGGATTCTACGTTCGAGTTCCTACTAGTGATAATGCATAGGGATCCCGGCAATATTGTTTCATCTAGGTCTATTTATATTACTTTATCATTAACACGGATGTATCTAGATATATTTTAATTGTAGATATATCTATTTTAGTGGCAAGTAATATGGACCGGAGGGAGTATCGTAATTCTTGGTGACTGCTATATGTTAATTTCATGATTTGGTCGTTAGTTTTGAGAAAATATGATGTGGTTTTAGCCGACTATTTGGCTTTCTTGTTCTTGATTAATAACTATGTTAGGTAGAAAAAGGAACAAAAGGAACATCATGAATCTTCCTCTAGCTCCTCAATTTGGCTCTTGGTATTTCTCCTATACCGCGATGAGAAAAATTCATACGACCAAAATTTCACAACCTCGATAACATTCGAACGTTCTACATATTCATCTATCTGGTCTCTCACTCATTTCATCTTGGATCACGTGCTTCTTCCAACCTCCATTGCCACCACTCGTCCTCGACCAAATTAGCTCATGCAGAACCACCATAGGGTAGGCTTGGGATTCGGCCGTCATAGTTCAAATTTCGCAAACTGGGCTCGTTGCAGCCATAAAATATGATGCTTTCGCTCCAAAATCGTGGCGTAAAACCTTATCCCTTGCACATGTCCTTGATCAAACTTAAAAGTCATCCATTCTTTTCTTGACATGACCAAGGAATTCAGAAACTAAACCATGCATATTGAGACCACGCTATGGCAAGTTGACATCAATGCTCTCCAAGAATCAATCAGGGAGCATGTGTGCTAATGCGGAAGACTAGAGCGGCCATTGAAAGTAGCCATTGACGAGGATGTGAACTCAAGATATTTTCACGTTCATGCCTCAAACCATTTTCGCAAAAGCTAAAACCACGACACTTATTGTAGATCGGAGAGAGTATCAAACATTGAACACCACTTTGATGATCCTTTCTCCCGGTAGAGAACCTCGAATTTCCAATATTTATAGTTTGGGAAAGAATTAAGATCTTCGAGACTATACCAACTGAGCTATCCTGGCCATTTATGGAATATGGATTACCTGATTTTATTCATGGTTCGAACTTTGTCTAGAATTGGTCCTGTAACAACCCCTAGAGGGAGACTCAAAACATGGACCCGTTCTCCAATTATTACGCGCAAAAAGTTGACACGTGTAGTATAAAGAGAGAGCACGTCATTATTGAAAGGATACGGATGCCGCCTAGAGGGGGTGAATAGGCGGTTTAAAACTTTTATGAATATGGCTTAACAAATGCGGAATAAAACTAGCGTTTAATTTATCAAGCACAAAACCTATATAACTAGGGTTCACCTATGTGCACCAATGACTTATGCTAAGCAATCAAGCAACTATGTGATAGCAAGATATATAACTTCAAGCATGAAGGCTATCACAAAGTAAAGTGCATAAGTAAAGAGCTCGGGTATAGGAATAACCGAAGTGACGTGGAGACAACGATGTATCCCGAAGTTCACACTCTTGCGAGTGCTACTCTCAGTTGGAGCGGTGTGGAGGACAAGTCACTCCAAACGCACGAGGGCCACCGTATTCTCCTCGAGAATTCCCACCAAAAGTGATGTCCTCGATCCACTATGGAATCTTAGGGTGGTCACCGAACCCGGACAAAGCTTGGGGCTATCTCCACAACTTAATTGGAGGCTCCCAATAAATCGCCACAAAGGCCTTCCCTTGAAGAATCTCCACAACTTAATTGGAGTCCCCAAGAACACCACAAAGACCAGTAAGCCGTCTAGGGTCCAAAGACCCAAGAGGAACAAGCTTCGGGAACAAGGTCCCGAAGTGAATATCTCACGAACTTTCACCTCCACGTATCACCGCGGATAAGTCAAACCGATGCACCAAATGCAATGGCTAGAACACCACAAAGATGCTCAAGTCCGCTGCGGTGACCCAGCATACCACTGCATATTGTAGTATACAAGTCGTTGATATGATCTTCATGAAGGGACCTCTTCACAAATATCACATCCCTCAGAGTGGTACAACATAAACACTGCAGGTCATAACACTCGAGATTATATTACAAACATGGTCTTAACAAGTTGGTATTCTCACAGGTCCGATGAGAACACCCTACGATATTACTCAAGTACTCTTACAACTCAACTTAAAGATCATAACGAGCTCAGCAACTTATTTAGGTAATCTACTACGCTGCTCGGCTCTAAGATATCTAGGGTAAGACTCTATTGCGGTGTTATCACAACACCCAGCCAGGCTCTATCAAGTCCGTTGATATGCAGAAGGGAAAAGATACAGCTGACTTCCCCAGAGCCATTATAGATCTCATGGTTAACGCGAAATGTACGGCGCTATAATCACTAGACGACATTGGTGATTAGTCCTAGATGAGTAGAACACATGCAATGGAACATCCACCAGAAACACATACCATGGTTCCATTGCCCACCACATAGTCATATTCATAATTGAAAAAGTAACATTTTATTCAGTGAAGGAATGATAAGTATATATTGCTTTGCGAGTAAATTGATAGAAAATAATCAATATGACATGATCAAGAGTGAACTTGCCTGGTGACTGCGAGATAATGCAGTTCGATGGTTTGGATGGAACCTGGACCTCAGGTTCTGAAAAAAACCATCATTGTCCGATAAGGACAATGTTATAAAATCCAAATGATGCATGCATGGGTGCATTATTTTATGTTGAAACCCTTAAGATTTGAATGATTTAGGTTTAATTTGAATATTTATGCCTTAGGCAGTAATTTATAATCATTTTACATCCTTTAATAAGGTTTTCTTTAAAAACAAAAGGATTTAAGAGTAATAGAATTTTTATTTTGGAAATATTTATTTCAAATAAAGAATTTGAAATAATAGAGTTTTTCCCTTATTGGAATATTTATTACAAAAGAAAGGCTTCAGAATAATAGAAATATTTCCTCTTTGGAAAATATTTGTCCTTTAAAAGAAAAGGTTTGGAATAATAGAATTTTCTTTTAAAAATATTTGATAAACAAATATTTAAATTCATTTGGAATTATCCTTGATTTTTGTATCCAAGGAAAATTGCAAATTTCAAATTCCAAGTTTATAATTAAATTCAAAAATTTCAAAATTTGGACTTGTGTTGTTCATTTCTTTTCTTATTTTATTCTGGTTAAGAATTATTTTTAATATACTATTTCAATTTTTCTTGAATATTTGGAGGTATTTATAATTTATTTGGAATTTTACAAAGTTCAAGGGTTATTTGAATTGTGAAATGACTAAAATGCCCCTGGGCCCACCAGTCAGGTCAACCAACTGGTTGAACCGGACCGGCCCAGGTCGGTCGGCCCACCGGCCTCACTTCCCCTCATCTCTCTCTCTCTCTCTCTCACGCTCACGAACCCTAACCCTAACTCCTGGGCGATCCCGTGGCGATGGCGTCGCCGCCACTCTCCGGCCGGTTCCAGCGGTCCTAGGGCTCGCCATCCATCGCGTTCGACGCAGCTCGCGACGGCGCTCCTTCCTACCCGCGTCGATCTGGATCTCCTCTCCTCTACTGGCCATGCGCAAGCTCTTTCGTGCCAGGCGTTAACGAGTTCATCGACGAACTCCGTCGATCTGCGCTCCCTGGACATGCTCGTGCTGCTCGCCACCTTCTCCAGTGGTGGTGCGTGGCTGGCACCGGCCTGGCCGCGGTTTGGCACCGCCGTGGATGGCCTGTGCCACCGTGCCGCCATGGACACCTCTAGGTACCACTGCCTCTCCTTCTATCCCTCTCTCTACTCCATCTCCTCCATCTACTCGAGCTCTGCCTACTGATTCATCCTATGCTTGTGATGCTACTGTTGTTGCTCTTGCTATGCTCCCCTGATGCCATGCCTAAGCCTATTGCAGTCATGCTCATGCTTGTCTAGGCATACTGCTGCTATGCTCATGCTTGCTTGATCCTACTGGATGGTTGTGCTAGTCCTATTCTACCTATTCATGCTCTTGTTCTGCTCAATTGCTTACTAGTGGCCTTTGCTGTTGACAGTGCTAGCAATTCTGACACTTGTGATGCCAGTGGTGCTCTCCTGTGTCTTGTACATGATCTAATTGGTCCATTAGGATCAGTACATGCTAGTGGCTAGGTTACAGGTTCCATTTTTGGATAATTTGTGTGCTTGCCCTAGCTACTGCAATGGTTTATGCTTTCTCTAACTGTTGCTCATGTGTTGGTGAGCTGTTGTTGCTGTCCATAGCACATTGAATATGATTCAATGGCTAGGATGCCTTTGGTCATCCTACTGGTTGCCTCTCAGTGATGCTATTTCTTATCAAGTGATGGATTATCTTGTATTCATGCCTTGGTGAATTATTTGTGTATGAACTGCTTATGCAGTGTTGATTATATGCATGTATTTGTATGAAATGATATCTCCAATATCAATTGGAAGATATACAAAGTATGAATCCATCCTGGATAATGATGACTTATAAATTTTGATTACTGGATGGCTTGTGGTTGATGTGACCACAGTAGCCTTGCTACTGCTTGGGTTGCTCTCACTCTTGGATCATTTCTTGTTGGCTAAACTCATTGTTGCTTGCACAGTAGGGTATCATAGTTCATATGAATGCCACTGTGACTTGCCTGTGAAGAAAATATGCATAATCTGATGGTTTAATTGGCTAGGAATAGCTAGGTGGTCTCTGTAGCCTCTAGTATCTATGTACTACTCTACTGGTTTGCTATCTGTGCATCTATATGTATCTATTTGCACAAGAATATCATCTGGATGGTATTTGGATCTAGCTGCTCACTTTCTGCCAGCAATCCTTGGTCAAAATCAAGTGATGTTATCCCCTCATGGGAATCTGCTCATGCTTATGCTTTGTGTCATGCTAATGATGGATTGGATCCACTAGATCCACTCCAGGTATAAGTTATACCTTGCTCCAGCTCCTAGATGGTCATGTTTGGTTGCTGTTGAGTTTTGCTTGATGGTTTTGATTGCTTGTCCTTCTCCTCCTAGCTCCTGGATGATCTTGCTTATGTTCCCATGTCTCTGGTTGTTTTTTGGTTGGTTGGTTTGGAGATCTGAATGGTTTCTAGGGTTTGATTTGGTGTTCTTGAGCAAGAACAGATATGAACTATTACTGTTCACTGCTAGCTGCTGGTTGATGTCTATCTGGTCGACTGGATTGACCACTCCAGCTAGTTCTGCCTGTTTATACTCCCTGGTGGTTCATCCTTGCCTTGACACACAGGCATGTGCACTTTGGTGACTATGCCTTTGTGGCCTGGCTGTTGAGCATGCACAGCAACTTGTGAGCTGTGTGTGTGCTAGGGATGGGAACTTGAGCCCATCATTGCTCAATTTTGGTCTGCTGATGCCTATCTCATTTCTTGCATGGTTTTGGACATTGGCAAGTGGCATTGACACTTGTATTTCACACTCTGACTAGTTTCTTTGTCTTTGCAGGTTTGAAGCTCAATTTGATCGAGGAACAAAGAAATCAAGACTAGTAGTTTAGGATTTTTGTTTATAGATCAATACTTGTAATCTTCTTTATTTTTCTTTATTATATTGCTTATTCTTGTATATTGAATATTGTAAAGACAATGTAATTGTGTGTGTATGATCAATAAATCTCAAGGTTTTGTTTATGAGCTTTTATGTAAATTTGATATTCACTTATGAATTATTTTTGTAAGTGTGATGTGTTTTTGAATTATGAATTCATAATTCATTTATATATTGTTTATTTTATACTTCTTTTGTTTGAAATCAAATTTGAAATGTCAACTCAAATATTCTCCCAAAACTCTAAGTTTCAAAAGAGGTCATGTCAAAATTCATAACCCTCACATTGCTCTAACCCTAATAGCAGCGAGAGAGAAACCTCGATCCCTCTTAGGTTTTATGCAATAAAGCGCGAAAATTTTCCCCGTTTTGCGATGAAATGCACATCCCATTTCTAAATCTACCCTTCGTTGGTCCTATGTTCTGGGATATTACATCATTCTCTCTCAAATTCTAACAAAGCTACAAAAGCTATTGGGGGAATGAGAGAGGAAGAACAAATAGGAGGAGGAACGTCAAATTTCTCCAAGATCTAGATCTAGTAGATTTCCCTCACAAAGAGAGGAATTTGTTTGGTCAAAATGTAGATCTAGATCTCCTCTATCTTTTCCTAAAATATGAGCAAGAACCATGGAGGGATTAGAGGGAGAGGAAGCTTCTCAAGGTCAACAATGGAGTAGAGAGAGAGAGTAGGAGAAGCAACCTCTCAATGGGGAAGAAGACCGCTTTTTATATGGGAGGAGGAGCACTAGCCGTTTGGAGAAAAGGGCTCCATTTTCGCACCCGGTCGAACCTTCCGGGCCTGGCCGGACCATTCTGGTCAGCCGGATTTGTCCGGCCGGCCCCAGCCCCATTCCAGTGACTAATCTGAGAGCCGGGACCGTTTCGTCGAACCAGGGGCCGGACTGGTCCGGCCCAGACGGACCACTTCGGCTGGGAGCACACCGCACACCAAAAACGCTGCCATTTTCACATTGGAACTCCGAATTTGATGATCTTGGGCTCGTTGGAATCACAACGAAAAGCTCTACAAGATCATACAGGGAAACATCATAGTCCAACCACATAGTATAAGATCAAAAGGGTAAAGTTTTAACCTATCTATAAGAGCTAAACCGGTAACACCTCCAATAAGGAAATTGCAACAACTTGAGTTAGAAAACTCGGATTTAGGTGAAACCAATTTAGTTGGAAATAGGATGACAAGAGCTACCCCACAAAGAGTGAAAATATAAAGAATAAGTGGGGTAGATTTTTCCATGCATTTAGAGGTGAAACCTCTCAAAATGAAGAACCGGGAAAAACTCCAATATCGAAAACACAACAAATATTTCATGTGGAATCTGTTTTCGATGAACTAGAGATAGTCATGAGAATAAGTACAAGATCTAAAATGCCATATGGATAAGATCCAAATAACAACCAAGAAACATGATGCAAGGATGCAAAGGTTTGAACTCTCTCTGAACGATACAATCAAGTTACTCACTCGAGAGCCCCTTCGTAGTGCGGCAACTAACCTATAGCCCGGTATCCCAACTAAACTACGAGACCGGCAAGAAAGAAACCCTATAAAGATAAAACCTTAACCTTGCACATTCCACTTGAGCTCGATGTTGACGATCTTGACCGCAACAAGATGAAACACCGTTCTTGATTGTGCTTGCTTGATGA
Source organism: Lolium rigidum (assembly GCF_022539505.1). NCBI lineage: Eukaryota > Viridiplantae > Streptophyta > Magnoliopsida > Poales > Poaceae > Lolium > Lolium rigidum. Next base: position 270,387,203 of record NC_061508.1, read on the forward strand.
AGATGAGGTCTCGCGGATTGCTCCCCCATACTCCACTATGGATGAGCTTCTTCTTTGGTGAAATTTCACATATCCATGAACACATATGAATGGCAAGCTTCAAGCATGTGAACGCTCCGAGTTGATTCATCTTGAATTTGCACCTCATTTCTTCGTATTGCAACCTTGAAGCCAACTCATGGTTCAAGCATTGCCTATGGACAACTCCTACACATATGACTCAATGCAAACATTAGTCCATAGGGATTGTCATTAATTACCAAAACCACACATATGGGCTCTATGCACTTTCAATCTCCCCCATTTTGGTAATTGATGAAAATCTCTTTGAGAGGGTTTATGTAATGAATTTAAGTAACAAACAAGTTGAATATATAGAGCAAACTCCCACATAATATATGCACATTGAATAAACTTGAATTTCATTGCATATATTGGCAATCAAAGCCTAGTGGAGTTTCCTCTAAATAGTCAACCAAGCAAGGTAATTACTTTGGCACAAAGCAAGAAGCATAAAACCCAGTTCCCTTAAACCCTCGAAACTTCTCACCCATTGGCATCCATTGCCGAAATGGGCGAAAAATCTAGAGAGGTCAATATAGTGAGAATTTGTCCATAAGGTGTGCATTTCTCATATTGGGAGTGGAATCAAATGCACGTATCCAATGATGAATACTCGGAGGGATTCAAACTATATCTAGGGTCAAAGATTGCAAAAAAGATAACAAAGTCAAGAAGCTTCAACACATGAAGCAAGCAATCAAATGAACCAAAAATAAGAAACCAAATGAAAGATAGGTATTATAATAAGATAAAGTAGAGTGTTCTAAATAACATAAGGAAGCTCCCCAAGGTTTGTGCACAAAGATAGACAATTTGTATTGGAATATAGGTGCACAAACATGGTATCATTACTCCCATAATATCATTCAAAGAAAAAGATACCAAGTGAAATAAAGTTTTATGATCGCCGCAAGATAGTGCTTTAAATAAAATGAGGAAGGTCCCCAAGGTATATGCATATATTAGATTGTTGCATTTGAATACAATATGCACAACATGGAATCCTCACTCTCTCATTACCATTTAAACCACAAACAATTTCAAGAGACCATAGATAAGAAATTAAGCTTAACACTTGGAGCAAATTAATGGTTGAGCAACAAGTAAGAGACACCGTAATAAAATGCTCAACCAAAAGGATATGTGAGAGGCATGGCCAAGCATATTATAAGACTAATACAAGGATGAGAAACTAGCATCATCATAGTCTTCAAAGAGTGATTTTGCATAGCATGACCAACAACACATAACAATTAAATACGATATCAAGTGGAGAATTATCATCTCTTATGTGTATAAGTTTCTCTAAGTAGACAATATCACAAAGATATTTATCCACAAAGAAACATGTACACACAAAGTAGATACAAAATAATTAAAAAATGATATCCAAAACGAAGTCATGCAATATACCAATAAGACCTTTGCTTAATAGCATACCCAAAGGCTCAATTTTATCTTATTGTACATTAATGAACTTTAAACACAAACACATCAAAGACATCACAAATATCAACAAGGGAAAGAAGATAGTTGGGATGCTTTGAGAAAAGCAACAAGTATCGCAACTAAAGGATACCAAAAGAAAGAACTCAATTTGCAATAAGGAGGTTTCATTAAGACATTTGCAAATAGAGAGATTCATGCCAAGATGCAACCACGAGGTTGGATACAAGAAAATTATGCATGAGAAGATACTTGTTACCAAGATAGAATTGATGTAGACATAGTAGATATGAGTTCGTTGATCATCCAAGATTGCCTCAAATAATCATTTAGTAATCACTTCTTCCTTATGAATTTGGCAAGCATCCAATGCATCTTCATGTACCTAAAACAAATTTAAGTATAAAATGGTTCCCAAAATAGTTGGGTCCAAAGTAGTTAGACACTACAACATATAGAACAAACTTCACATAAATATATGCATATTGATATGAAATTGAACTAGTAGTTGGGGCGCCCCATGGGGCGCCTCCTCACTGGAGCTGTGCGCCCCAATCACAACGCATGATAGCAACAGTTTTATCATACCCTGTACCAGTGTTTTTTTCACAAACAACTCTACTCGATGCTCCTCAATTTCATACAAGGTATAATATACGTAAGGGCCAATCACGAGATGAGCCACAAATACTCGTCTCGGTTCGACCTTAAACACTTCCAGATTTGATACAAGGTATTCAATTACATATACAACACTTATAGGGATTAAAATTCACAAAAAAGGTAAATTGCAATGTTTCACCCTAAGACAAGGTTCTTCCAAGTAATATCCCTTCAAGAACATAACATAATTAGTACATTAACCACGGAACAAGGGGCACTTGGACTAACAAAAGGAATTCAACAAATAATTCTCTTAAAGGAAAACAAGTATAACTATACTTCGGAATCCGGCAACATGGTCAAGTGCCTACCGGTACACATGCGAAAGAATAAAATAAGAACTTATAAATATATCTCAAAGCGTGAAGCACGAAGTCGAATCATAAACTTGGAAGAGAAACACCTTTATCTTACTCTTTTAGTGCAACCGAGATGTGAAGTGCCGTAAAAGATGATATGTTTATAAGCTTGGAAGTTTTCTTACAAAATTTTAGGTTCTAGCATATCATGTGCATATATATGCATATATTAAATTGGTAACTTGGATCAAACATTATATATGCAAACCGAATTGTATGTACGCACATTATATGCTAGAACCCCGCAAAAGAGAAAGTAGTGTGTACATGCATGTCTCGCGCCAATGAATGATTTCGTTTGATTAACGAAAAGTCCTTTTGGATCATGGGCACCGAGTGCTCTCACTCGTATTAAAAAATTCAAAACATATATTTATATATTTCAAAAAATTATGTAAAAAAATTATAAAAGTAGCTAATGATGTATTCCACTAACGTGTAAAATTTCAATTACAAATATTTTGTTTTACGAGCTACACAAAAATGACAAAGTCTAATTTTATTTGGAGATTTGAATCACTATACTCGGATCCACATATTTGTTATTTTTGTGCAGCCCAAAATACACATCATTTCCGAGTTGAAAATTTACACGTTTGTGAGATACAATACTGACTACATCATGATTTATTTACTGATTTTTCCGAAATTTAGAAATATGATTTTTAATTACTTTTGTGAAAAGGGATCACTGGTGCTCATGTGCACCAAATCTACGTCCTTTGATTAAGGCCTAAGATGATTTTTAGTGCTTACTATTATTTAATAATCTAAAAATTATTAGTATAAAAAGAATTGAAGATCCGAATAACGATGAATTGGAAGGGTAAAGCAACGGATACTTTACGCGGAAGATTTTTACAAAAAAAACCTAAGCAATTAACTAACATGCGGTATGATTATATATAGTGAAGTTTGCAATGGGCAAGCAATACCTATAAACAGAATCTTGAAAATACATAAGTGTGTTTCCATTCTTTTTAATGCAAATATTGTGACCTTAGGTTGCCAACAACACCATGCACCAAGTCAGCCATTCATAAGAGGCTTCCCGGACACATCGTTATTTATATAACTTATCTTCTATGAAACGAACAAATACATGAAAACAATTCTCCAAAATATATACATACTCCATATTATTTGACGAGTGGTTCAAAGGTTTACTTCCTCAAATAATCCATATCGGTTATCTAAAATAAGGGATCAAACTGTCAAAAATAGATTGTGAAGCGGCGCTAGCGGCTATTTCATTTTAGAAAAAACTCAAGAACTACTTGCCAAGAAATAAATCATGTGTCGTTTGATCAAAATTGTTAATAGTTTTCTACAATGTTACAAACAGTGTTTTACAAAATTTTCTCATCATAGCCGAGCTGAAGATAAAAGTTAAAATAATATAAATTCACACACCAGGTAATGGGATCTTTGATCCGGGTACGGAACCTGTCCTACCAAGTTTGCACCATGAGCAAGCTTTCTCAAAATCTGAAACAAAAATCTTCGGAATATTATTTTGTCATTGCAAACCGGGAGCTAGCTATTATTGAAGTTTTTATATACAACTTACTAACCCAAAGAATCAGAATAAGAGGAAACGGTTAAAAACCAAGTGTGTAATTTCTATCAAGAGTTCAGGACAAATATCCATGCACAAAGTCATCGGAACTCAGTACATATGGGACTTGGGATCAAAACACCATACGGGGAAAATGATAGGGGGAACTTGGGAGAATAAAGCCACAGCTCAAATTATAGTCGGACTACATAAGTAACAAGGAAACCGAGAGCTGAAACAAGAACTCTCTTCTATATCCTAATGATGGCCAAGATGTTGCTACCACAAACTGAATTCGCTACTACGTCCATTCAATAAATGCTAGACGGATACATATACTCCAAAAGTAGAAAATTTTCTTCTATCATTTCTTACACAACAAGATAATACAGATACACTCGTTCTACATGGGAAAGACATTAAACATAGGACCTACATCTAACCTAAAATTAACTAAGGATGGCCATCAATGGATCTAACAATAGAGAAAGCTTTAAAAATGAAGTCACAACTATTTGAGACAACTGGTAAATCATAATCATCCTAAAACAGAGGTGGGCCTTACAGGATATGTTTCATGTTTGGTTGGTGCCCAAACCAACCTAGATACCAAATTTCAAGGATGGAAAGAAAATTGCATCTTCCCATAAAACTGTATTCATGCATGTGTAGCTTTCAACCTGTAGTAGCATTGCTTGCAAAGATTAACTACGTCCGTGTTCATAGCATGCATCTCGAGCAAATATTATGAAAGTGAAATTATTTTGGGAATTAAATCTCCATTCCATTAAACATTAATACATTATAACCTCAAACCCCGAGACATGTTTTTATGAGAAATATCCAAATAGTAATTAGTAAATCCATCAAACTGCTCGTAAAAACGGAGGCATGTGCTAAAGAGAATACCTCTTGATGACAGCTTGTAGGATTCATGAGCTAGTAGAAATAGCAAAGTTGCACACGTGATTTCATTGAGTATTCCGTTTAAGAATTAGAAATAATCTTTAGGCCAAATATTATTTTACTACTACTTCACATTAAGTATTGATTGCGTAACTTAACCTTTAAGTAATGCATAATTACAATGTTTACCTGGGTGGGAAGGGTGAGAAGGAAGATGACCTGAAGGGACCACCAGTGGCATGAACTTCGTAATCCCCTGGACCCTGGTTGAGCTTCTTTCCTGCAGGATAGCAAGAAACAAAAGACTAAATCTGAAAGAGTGGAGAGAACGGGAAGAACAATAAAATCTGAATCAAATGTAACGAGAACAAATGGTCCACAAACTCTTGTCCATGACCGTCGGCTGCCCGACGCGGATGGCATCGCAGTCTTCCCCTTACTTGGCTGGCCATGTCGCACCGCTGTGGCCACGGCCATGCGGCACAGCGGATGCTGCGCTTTCTCGGCAGCCCTAGCGCGGCAGACGGGGAAGCAGCAGGGTCCGGCATGATGGCGCAGGAAGTGGAGGTGGCCTTGTGACGAGGAGGCTACACAGAAGCGGGGGAATGAGAGATCTGGGAAGGGGAGGAGGGGCGGCGACGCAACAATCTCAAACACTCACTGATGAAGGACATACTAAAAATCAGGAAAGAGGGCCGGAGAAAACTATGGTTGGTCTCACCTTGGGGCGGCGACGCAACAATCTTTCCCTTTTGAGAAGTGCTCCATCGCCGCTTCTCTTGCTGGCGCTCACACCGCCTCCGACGTGAAGGCATCCTGCCGCCGGCGTTCTTTCTTCCACCGAGATGTTCTCCTCGTCGAGAGTCGCCTCCTGCTCCTCCTCCATCATCGCTGCTTCTGCCGGTCATTAGCCCTCCCTTCCCAGCCCGGTGGCGGAAACGAGGTGTGTATCGGCATGGTGAACTGGCGGACGGCAGTGGAGGGAGAGAACCGAGGAGAGCAGCGGGCGAGTAGGCATATTGGGGATGTGACATTGCCAGATTGATTTGGCTGCTTTAATGCGTGCACAGAGGAGAGAGGGCCTTTTCCTTACCTATTAAGCTTCTGGCGTCCTTTTCATTGTTCCAATCCAACACGGCCTCTCACCTAAAACGGCATATGACAGGTGGGTCCCAAAAGATAGAGGGCCTACATGCAGCCTCAACCGCCTCGGACATGCGCGCGCACGCACGCCCAACGTTGCCACAGGTCGATGGCAGGGATCGCTTTTGCAAGTTGCAATTGTGGTCAGTAGGCAAAATGTCATACATTACTTTAAAAATACGCACCCTTTCAATTACAGGTGGGGCAACAACCATCTAGAGCCCATGTGCAGCGTTCAAACGGTAGAACCTGAGCGGTGCTGGTGAACCCACTCCTCTGCCACACCGCAGACCGTAGTACATGGTCTTTTCTAACCACAGCAAACTACACCACATCTAGACATTGACAAGCCGGTCCACAAATAGCCATGGCCCATAGGCAGTGTGTAGACGATACAAGAATTGAGGTATTAATTAGCTCCAGCAAATCAGCATGCGTGGAACGAACCAAGCGACGATGCAAATCTTCAGGGAACCAAGACGAGCCACCAGACTATCGTGGAGCGTCCTGGGATAGGGCAAACCCATACGCACTTACTTGTTCTCAATTTCATGCACATCTTAGACCATTTAGGATTTGTTGGTATATATTGGAACAAATAAAGCAAAGCATGCCTTAGAATATACGTATAGTAAATATGCATGCATGAGACTCTCAAGAACCAAACGGAAATACAATTTGGATGAGACACTAATTAAATCAAGAACAATAGTTTTCCAAATTATGTCAAAGAATCAAATCAACACAATATTGATTCCAAAGACTTATCTCATTACAAGAAGCTAATTAAACCCAAAACAAGCAATGAGATAACTAACTCCCAAGAGAGCAAGGTTCCAACAAATAACCAAAACCTCACACTCTTCATGATGGCACAAGTACTGAAAAGAAAAGGTTTGTCTTCCATAATCAAATACTTGATAAAGATCAAGCAATGAAATGATAGGATCATAAAAGTAGCATTCTAACACAAATAGGAGAGCTCCCCCAAGATTAGTGCATTATTTAGGATTTTGTATTTGAATACAAAATGCACAAAAGTGGGATCATAACTCTACCCTCATTTAATAAAACGCTAAGAAAGTTTAAGTACACAAATTATATCCATAAGATGCAAGTAAAACACATGGGAGTTGACGAGGGTGCTCCTCAGCAATGTCCACCTTTTGGGGCTTAGGGTTGACGGAATCCTGCAGGCTGACACGAGACATCGGATACCAAACAAACGGGGAGAGAGATTTACCCAGGTTCGGGGCCCTCGATGAGGTAAAACCCTTACTTCCTTCTTGTCTAATCTTGATTATCGAAATTATCGGGTTACAATGGGGTAGTCGAAGGCTAAGACTAAGATCTCTTCGAGAGGCTAAGATTTCTAATGACCTAGCTCTAGACTTGCGGTGAATCTAGTTGTGGTGATTGTGTGTCCCTCGGCAGACCCTCTCCTGGCCCTTATATTGTAGGCCAGGTCCCAAGAGTTATGTCTGGGTTCGACTGGGTTACAAAGAGTTCTATAGCTAAATTTTCCTTGGTCTTCGTCTTCTTGCCTTGTTCATCATGTATTCTTCCTTGGAACCGACGTATCGGCCCACCTTGGCTGGTGGATGACCTTCATGGGCCCCTGGTTGGGCTGTAGGAGGTAGCATAACGTTAGTTACCCGAAGGGTAATGCCCACATCAGTAGCCCCCGAGTGACTGGCCGAAGTAAAGCTTCGGGCAGGGACTAAAATTGTCTTCTGTCGATCGTCCATAATTGCCAAAAGATCTTGATCTCTTGAAACAGGAAGTTCATTCTTATCGGGTGCACGTCCAGTGCTCCCGATGGGAGTAGCCCCCGAGTCTAGGCACGGGATGCTTGCAACCGTGTGTAGACTCAAGTTGTACTACTCGAATGTTTTTGGTTGTCGATGTTTTTTCGCAAGCTGTCATAATCATCAGATATCTTTTTTATATCGGGTCCTCCATAACTTCGAATAAAGTCATGCCAATTGATAGTACATAAGGGATTTGAGTAACGTGCCCAATTTTACTCGATAAATCGATGATGGTTAACTGCCGATGGCAAACCAACGTTACTCTATTCAGAATCAAGTCACCGGGCATGATCCTGGATCTTACGAAATCTTCGAATCCATAGTTTTTATCGGTGCACGTCCAGCGCTCCCGATGGGAGTAACCACCGAGTCTAGGGACGGATGCTTGCAACCGTGCGTAGACTCAAGTCAAGCAACCCGATGATATAATTTCCTTCGAATGCTTCATGAAGAGTCGATATTTTTGGTGACATCATCAATGCCGTTGCCACTGCGGCGGTTCGATTGACAGGACGTGACTTGACGGGCCCACCCTACTTTTGCGCGGTTGATGTCTACGCACGCTTCTATTCATGTAGACAGTGTTGGGCCTCCAAGAGCAGAGGTTTGTAGAACAGCAGCAAGTTTCCCTTAAGTGAATCACCCAAGGTTTATCGAACTCAGGGAGGTAGAGGTCAAAGATATCCCTCTCAAGCAACCTCCGCAATTAAGATACAAGAAGTCTCTTGTGTCCCCAACACACCTAATACACTTGTCAGATGTATAGGTGCACTAGTTCGGCGAAGAGATAGTAAAATACAAGTAATATGGATGATTATAAGTAGTAATTGCAATCTGAAATAAAAATGGCAGCAAGCAAACATGTAGCAGAACTTGGTGTAAACGGTGTTTCAATGCTTAGAAACAAGGCCTAGGGATCATTATTTCACTAGTGGACACTCTCAACAATGATCACATAATTGAATAAATAAATGCTACTCTCAAACACTCTCTTGTTGGATAACAAACACCATTCATTGTGTAGGGCTGCAAAAGCACACCTCAAGCCGGAGTAAACAAGCTCCACAACGTCATAAAGGAATCACATACGATGCGCACACTGTCACCATCACACCGTGGAGAGTAACTCCGGAATTCATATTAAAGTAACCTCTAGAGTGCATAATAGACAAGAGTAACATCTACATATTCAACTAGATTACAAAGCTCATGATCACATAAAGATCACACCATGGGAGAGAGAGATGAACCACATAGCTACCGGTAGAGCCCTCAGCCTTGGGGGAGAACTACTCCCTCCTTATCATGGGAGACAGCAATGGCAATGAAGATGGCGATGGAGTCGATGGAGATGGATTCCGGGGGCACTTCCCCGTCCTGGCGGCGTGCCGGAACAGAGAGTTCTGTCCCCCGAACTTGGCTTCACGATGGCGGCGGCTACGTAACTTTTCGTGGAATATGACTGATCCCCTTAGGGTTTTCGGAGACGAAGGATTATATAGGCGAAGGGGCAGAGTCGGGGGACGCCCGAGGGGCCCACCCCATATGGCGGCGCGGCCAGGGGTGGGGTCGCGCCCCCTATGGTGTGGTCGCCTCGTGGCCCCTCTTCGTCTCCTCTTCGGACTTCTGGAACCTTCCGTGAAAAATAAGACCGTGGGCTCTTGTTTCGTCCAATTCAGAGAATATTTCCTGTGTAGGATTTCTGAAACCAAAAACAGCAGAAAATAGGAACTGGCGCTTCGACATCTTGTTAATAGGTTCGTACCGGAAAATGCATAAAAATGATATAAAGTGTATATAAAACATGTGAGTATTGTCATAAAACTAGCATGGAACGTAAGAAATTATAGATACGTTTGAGACGTATCAGCGGTCAGTCAGGAAATGACTAGTCCTTGCGCGTTGACCGAAGCGTATCCTCGATTTCCGCATGTAGTGGGAGTAACGGGCCGCCGGTTTCTCTCTCTTCGTGACACGTGTATGATTGGATCTTTGCCCATCTTCCCATGATGCAGAAATAACGGCCACGATCCTTAGTCATTTCTTGTTATAAATAGAGGAACTCTTATGTTTTCACTTTTTATGCCTCCCATACTGCTCATCTTCTTCCTTTGCCTCCTTCTCGCCATTGCCTCTGCCTCCACGAGCTCTCCAGCGACCATGGGCAGGAAGAAGGGTGCCGCCAGCTCCGGTGCTACCGCAGGTGCATCCAAAGCCAGCCTCGACTGGACCGCATCCACCATCTCCAAGCGTGAGGAGAACAAGATGTGCTCATTAGGGCTCATTCCTTCTGCCGAATCTGATTTCATTCATCTAGGTTCCGCTTCTCGCCCAAAGCCTCCGAAGGGTTTTACCGTCATGTTCGTTGCTTTTTTGCAGCGTGGGCTTTCTCTTCCAGCCCATGAATTTCTTCGTTCTCTCCTCTTTTTCTATGGAATTCAGCTCTGGCAGCTGACTCCTAATTCCATTCTCCATCTCTCGATCTTTATCGTTGTGTGCGAGGCTTTCCTCGGCATTGAACCCCACTTGGGTCTGTGGAGGAAGATTTTCTATGTTAAACGCCATAACGGCAACGAAGGCCCTCACGTGGTCGGCGGCGTCGGCTTCATCGTTGATGCGTGTAGTTGACACGTCCGTTGGGAACCCCAAGAGGAAGGTGTGATGCGCACAGCGGCAAGTTTCCCTCAGTAAGAAACCAAGGTTTAATCGAACCAGTAGGAGTCAAGAAGCACGTTGAAGGTTGATGGCGGCGGGATGTAGTGCAGCGCAACACCGGAGATTCCGGCGCCAACGTGGAACCTGCACAACACAACCAAAGTACTTTGCCCCAACGAAACAGTGAGGTCGTCAATCTCACCGGCTTGCTCGTAACAAAGGATTAACCGTATTGTGTGGAAGATGATTGTTTGCGAGAGAACGATAGAATAACAAGTATTGCGATGAGATTGTATTTCGGATGTAAAGAATAGGACCGGGGTCCACAGTTCACTAGAGGTGTCTCTCCCATAAGATAAAAGCATGTTGGGTGAACAAATTACGGTCGGGCAATTGACAAATAGAGAGGGCATAACAATGCACATACATGATATGATAAATATAGTGAGATTTAATTGGGCATTACGACAAAGTACATAGACCGCTATCCAGCATGCATCTATGCCTAAAAAGTCCACCTGCAGGTTATCATCCGAACCCCTTCCAGTATTAAGTTGCAAAACAACAGACAATTGCATTAAGTATGGTGCGTAATGTAATCAATAACTACATCCTTAGACATAGCATCAATGTTTTATCCCTAGTGGCAACAAGCACATCCACAACCTTAGAACTTTCCGTCACTCGTCCCGCATTTAATGGAGGCATGAACCCACTATCGAGCATAAATACCCCCTCTTGGAGTTAAGAGCAAAAACTTGGCCAGAGCCTCTACTAATAATGGAGAGCATGCAAGATCATAAACAACACATAGGTAATAACTTGATAATTAACATAACATAGTATTCTCTATCCATCGGATCCCGACAAACACAACATATAGAATTACGAGATAGATGATCTTGATCATGTTAGGCAGCTCACAAGATCCAACAATGAAGCACATGAGGAGAAGACAACCATCTAGCTACTGCTATGGACCCATAGTCCAGGGGTGAACTACTCACTCATCACTCCGGAGGCGACCATGGCGGTGAAGAGTCCTCCGGGAGATGAATCCCCTCTCCGGCGAGGTGCCGGAGGAGATCTCCGGAATCCCCCGAGATGGGATTGGCGGCGGCGGCGTCTCGATAAGGTTTTCCGTATCGTGGCTCTCGGTGCGGGGGTTTCGCGATGGAGGCTTTAAGTAAGCGGAAGGGCAACGCGGGGGCCACACGAGGGCCCCACACGCCAGGCCGGCGCGGCCGGGGGCCGGGCCGCGCCGCCCTAGCGTGTCGGCGCCTCGTGGCCCCACTTCCTTTCCCCTTCGGTCTTCTGGAAGCTTCGTGGCAAAATAGGACCCTGGGCGTTGATTTCGTCCAATTCCGAGAATATTTCGTTACTAGGATTTCTGAAACCAAAAATAGCAGAAAACAGCAACTGGCTCTTCGGCATCTTGTTAATTGTAATTGCCGGGAAATGCATAAATACGACATATAATGTGTATAAAACATGTAGATATCATCAATAATGTAGCATGGAACATAAGAAATTATCGATACGTCGGAGACGTATCAGCATCCCCAAGCTTAGTTCTGCTCGTCCCGAGCGAGTAAACGATAACAAAGATAATTTCTGAAGTGACATGCCATCATAACCTTGATCATACTATTGTAAACATATGTAATGAATGCAGCGATCAAAACAATGGTAATGACATGAGTAAACAACTGAATCATAAAGCAAAGACTTTTCATGAATAGTACTTCAAGACAAGCATCAATAAGTCTTGCATAAGAGTTAACTCATAAAGCAATAAATCAAAGTAAAGGTATTGAAGCAACACAAAGGAAGATTAAGTTTCAGCGGTTGCTTTCAACTTGTAACATGTATATCTCATGGATAATTGTCAACATAGAGTAATATAATAAGTGCAATATGCAAGTATGTAGGAATCAATGCACAGTTCACACAAGTGTTTGCTTCTTGAGGTGGAGAGAGATAGGTGAACTGACTCAACATAAAAGTAAAAGAATGGTCCTTCAAAGAGGAAAGCATCGATTGCTATATTTGTGCTAGAGCTTTTTATTTTGAAAACATGAAACAATTTTGTCAACGGTAGTAATAAAGCATATGAGTTATGTAAATTATATCTTACAAGTTGCAAGCCTCATGCATAGTATACTAATAGTGCCCGCACCTTGTCCTAATTAGCTTGGACTACCGGATCATCACAATACACATGTTTTAACCAAGTGTCACAATGGGGTACCTCCATGCCGCCTGTACAAAGGTCTAAGGAGAAAGCTCGCATTTTGGATTTCTCGCTTTTGATTATTCTCAACTTAGACATCCATACCGGGACAACATGGACAACAGATAATGGACTCCTCTTTAATGCATAAGCATGTGGCAACAATTAGTGTTCTCATATGAGATTGAGGATATATGTCCAAAACTGAAACTTCCACCATGATTCATGGCTTTAGTTAGCGGCCCAATGTTCTTCTCTAACAATATGCATGCTCCAACCATTAAAGTGGTAGATCTCTCTTGCTTCAGACAAGACGGACATGCATAGCAACTCACATGATATTCAACAAAGAGTAGTTGATGGCGTCCCCAGAAACATGGTTATCGCACAACAAGCAACTTAATAAGAGATAAAGTGCATAAGTACATATTCAATACCACAATAGTTTTTAAGATATTTTGTCCCACGAGCTATATATTGTAAAGGCGAATGATGGAATTTTAAAGGTAGCACTCAAGCAATTTACTTTGGAATGGCGGAGAAATACCATGTAGTAGGTAGGTGATACGTCTCCGACGTATCGATAATTTCTTATGTTCTATGCCATATTATTGATGATACCTACATGTTTTATGCACACTTTATGTCATATTCGTGCATTTTCTGGAACTAACCTATTAACAAGATGCCGAAGTGCCGGTTCTCGTTTTCTCGCTGTTTTTGGTTTCGTAAATCCTAGTAACGAAATATTCTCGGAATCGGACGAAATCAACGCCCGGGTTCCTATTTTTCCCGGAACCATCCAGAACACCCGAGAGCCGCCAGAGGGAAGCCCTGGGGGCCCCACACCACACCCTGGCGCGACCAGAGGGGGGGCCGCGGCGCCCTATGGTGTGGTGGCCCCAGGCCCCCTCCGAGGCTGCCTTTCCGCCTACTTAAAGCCTCCGTCGCGAAACCCCTGATGCAAAAAAACCACGATACGGAAAACCTTCCAGAGCCGCCGCCATCGCGAAGCCAAGATCTGGGGGACAGGAGTCTCGTTCCGGCACCTCGCCGGAGCGGGGAAGTGCCCCCGGAAGGCTTCTCCATCGACACCGCTGCCATCTCCACCGCCATCTTCATCACCGCTGCTCGCTCCCATGAGGAGGGAGTAGTTCTCCATCGAGGCTCGGGGCTGTACCGGTAGCTATGTGGTTCATCTCTCTCCTATGTGCTTCAATACAATAATCTCATGAGCTGCCTTACATGATTGAGATTCATATGATGATGCTTGTAATCTAGATGTCACTATGCTAGTCAAGTGAGTTTTACTTATGTGATCTCCGGAGACTCCTTGTCCCACGTGTGTAAAGGTGACAAGTGTGTGCACCGTGTGGGTCTCTTAGGCTATATTTCACAGAATACTTACTCACCGTTATGAATGGCGTAGTGAAGTGCTTATTTATATCTCTTTATGATTGCAATGTGTTTTGTATCACAATTTATCTATGTGCTACTCTAGTGATGTTATTAAAGTAGTTTATTCCTCCCGCACGGTGTAATGGTGACAAGTGTGTGCATCCGTGTTAGTACTTGGCATATGCTATGATCATGATCTCTTGTAGATTGTGGAGTTAATTATCATTATGATAGTATTGATGTGATCTATTCCTCCTACATAGTGTGAAGGTGACCGTGTGCATGCTATGTTAGTACTTGGTTTAGTCGTGTTGATCTTTCTTGCACTCTAAGGTTATTTAAATATGAACATTGAATTGTGGAGCTTGTTAACTCCGGCATTGAGGGTTCGTGTAATCCTACGCAATGTGTTCATCATCCAACAAAAGAGTGTAGAGTATGCATTTATCTATTCTCGTTATGTGATCAAAGTTGAGAGTGTCCACTAGTGAAAGTCTAATCCCTAGGCCTTGTTCCTAAATATCGCTATCGCTGCTTGTTTACCTGTTTTACTCGCGTTACTACTGCTACCATATTACCACCATCAACTACACGCCAGCCGAGCTATTTTCTCGGTGCCGTTACTACTCGCTCGCATTTATTCATACCACCCGTATTTCACTATCTCTTCGCCGAACTAGTGCATCTATTAGGTGTGTTGGGGACACAAGAGACTTCTTGCTTTGTGGTTGCGGGGTTGCATGAGAGGGATATCTTTGACCTCTTCCTCCCCGAGTTCGATAAACCTTGGGTGATCCACTTAAGGGAAACTTGCTCGCTGTTCTACAAACCTCTCGCTCTTGGAGGCCCAACACTGTCTACAAGAATAGAAGCTCCCGTAGACATCAGTAGGTATGGTGGACACAAATGGCATAGTGGTTGGCTCAAGGATTTTGGATGCATGAGAAGTATTCCCTCTCGATACAAGGTTTAGGATAGCAAGGTTTATTTGAAACAAACACAAGGATGAACGGTGCAGCAAAACTCACATAAAAGACATATTATAAACATTATAAGACTCTACACCGTCTTCCTTGTTGTTCAAAACTCAATACTAGATATTATCTAGACTTTAGAGAGACCAAATATGCAAACCAAATTAGCAAGCTCTATGTGTTTCTTCATTAATGGGTGCAAAGTATATGATGCAAGAGCTTAAACATGAGCACAACAATTGTCAAGTATCAAATTATTCAAGACATTTTAGAATTACTACATGTAGCATTTCCCGATTCCATCCATATAACAATTTAACGAAGAAGATTCAACCTTCGCCATGAATACTATGAGTAAAGCCTAAGGACATATTTGTCCATATGCAACAGCGGAGCGTGTCTCTCTCCCACACAATGAATGCTAGGATCCATTTTATTCAAACAAAAACAAAAACAAAAACAAACAGACGCTCCAAGCAAAGCACATAAGATGTGACGGAATAAAAATATAGTTTCAGGGGAGGAACCTGATAATGTTGTCGATGAAGAAGGGGATGCCTTCGGCATCCCCAAGCTTAGACGCTTGAGTCTTCTTAGAATATGCAGGGGTGAACCACGGGGGCATCCCCAAGCTTAGAGCTTTCACTCTCCTTGATCATATTGCATTATACTCCTCTCTTGATCCTTGAAAACTTCCTCCACACCAAACTCGAAACAACTCATTAGAGGGTTAGTGGACAATAAAAATTAACATGTTCAGAGGTGACACAATCATTCTTAACACTTCCGGACATTGCATAAAGCTACTCGGACATTAATGGATCAAAGAAATTCATCCAACATAGCAAAAGAGGCAATGCGAAATAAAAGGCGGAATCTGTCAAAACAGAACAGCTCCGTAAAGATGGATTTTATTGAGGCACCATACTTGCTCAAATGAAAATGCCCAAATTGAATGAAAGTTGCGTACATATCGAGGATCAGTCACGTAAATTGGCATAATTTTCCGAGTTACCTACGGAGAATTAGGCCCAGATTCGTGACAGCAAAGAAATCTGTTTCTGCGCAGTAATCCAAATCTAGTATGAACCTTACTATCTAAGACTTTACTTGGCACAACAAAACATAAAACTAAGATAAGGAGAGGTTGCTACAGTAGTAAACAACTTCCAAGACTCAAATATAAAACAAAAATACCGTAGTAAAAACATGGGTTGTCTCCTATAAGCGCTTTTCTTTAACGCCTTTCAGCTAGGCGCAGAAAGTGTATATCAAGTAACATCAAGAGACGAAGTATCAATATCATAATTTGTTCTAATAATAGAATCAAAAGGTAACTTCATTCTTTTTCTAGGGAAGTGTTCCATACCTTTCTTGAAAGGAAATTGATATTTGATATTACCTTCCTTCATATCAATAGTAGCACCAACGGTTCGAAGAAAAGGTCTTCCCAATATAATGGGGCAAGATGCATTGCGATCAATATCCAAGACAACAAAATCAACCGGGACAAGGTTATTGTTAACCATAATATGAACATTATCAACTCTCCCCAAAGGTTTCTTTTTAGCATTATCAGCGAGATTAACATCCAAATAACAATTTTTCAATGGTGGCAAGTCAAGCATATCATAGACTTTCTTAGGCATAACAGAAATACTTGCACCAAGATCACATAAAGCATTACAATCAAAATCATCGACCCTCATTTTAATGATGGGCTCCCAACCATCTTCTAGCTTTCTAGGAATAGAAGTTTCAAGTTTTAGTTTCTCTTCTCTAGCTTTTATGAGAGCATTTGTAATATGTTTTGTGAAAGCCAAGTTTACAGCGCTAGCATTGGGACTCTTAGCAAGTTTTTGTAAGAACTTTATAACTTCAGAGATGTGACAATCTGTTGACTGCCAAAACCCACCGGCGGGCAGCGGCCTTGTCAACACCGTAGAGCCGGGAAGAGCCTAGAGCTGCGGCTGGCTGAGACCCCTCCGAGCGACGGCCCGCAATGCTCTTCTGGTCACACGCGGCGATGCGAAGTGCAAGGGCGTGCCACCTGACCTATACCCGGCCAGGAAGGTGATGGGGATGCCTCGCTTAGTTTCCTGCGAGGGCATACATGTAAACATTAAATACGAGCCTCGATCGGCTCTCAGGTTATCCCGTGAATCGGCTCAAAGAGCCGATCCACCCATGATTCGTACGGGGTGCACGAATACTTGGTGGTCCCGCTTGATCAAGATAAAGCTAATGAGATCTACGACGATTTGGGGTTTTCACCGCATAATCGGATCATCCTACTCCGAGTTGGGCCTCGCGGCCACGCACGGTGCTCGTAAGCCGATCCTAAACAAGGCCTAAAAACCAACATGGAGTTGATCCTCGGAACATCCTCGTTTAGGACTTGCGAACGCCACCCTACGTGCCACCGGATCCTCCCCCTTTGTAAGGCCTAACTATTGCGGATATTAAACTAATCCTTGTAGAACAAGGAGCAATCGTAACGGATCGGATCTACTAAATAATGATCAAGCGGGTGCCGCCCCACACCCGAGATAGGCGTGAGGGCGGCTAGATATGCAAGGGTTGCACTACGTAAGAATGCTTAAACGAAGAACAATGCTAACCCTAACACATCTATGATAACTACGTTGCTCGCCATCAAAAGCGCTTCAAGTACGAGCAACGCATGAACAACGTGAGCTTGTGCTGCCTAGATCGCAAGATGCGATCTAGGCAGCATGTCGCTACCCGATAGAAACCCTCGAGACGAAGGAGTTGGCGATGCGCCGAGATTGGTTTGTTTTGGGGTTGAACGTGAGTTGTTGTTTATTCCATAAACCCTAGGTACATATTTATAGTCCAGGGGACTTTCTAACGTGGGAATATCCCCACCGTACACGAGACAAACTCTAACTTTTAATCCATAACGCAATCTACTATAAAAAGATACACGGGTAAACTAGCCCAAATTCTCCATATAAGGCCGCTTCGTAAATCTTCCACGTGTAATCTTCCAAGCCCATCTCTCTCGCGGCCCACCTCCCGATTTGACCAAAATCCGGTGATAACACATGCCCCCCGGTTTTGGCAATGATAATTCCAAAACCACTCTGTTTTTCCTTCGAAGGGTCATGTCGTGGCAGAGCGGAGCCGTTACAGAGCATCCATCATCATTATGCCCCGTCTTCTCGGCTTCTCTACAAATTCCGACAGCTTTGGCGTCGATTCCTTGGAAGTCGTAATGGCATTAAACCTTCACCAGATTTCTCATTATTTAACCGTGCCGACCGGTTAGCTCTCTTTATCCTCTATTCCATCCCAGCCATCGGCACCAAAAAACCCTCTCCTCCCGTAGCAATGTCTTCCTCTTCCTCTTCCTTCTCAAAACTCTTCCCCCAATCTTCGCCGAAGAAGAAGAACGAGGACAGCCTTCACCCCGCAGTGAATCCCTTCTCCTCCGACAAGGAGGAGAAAGAAGGAGGAGCAGCGAAGGCCAAGGCCTCCCCCTCCGCCAAGCTCCCGCCGAAGAAGCGCTCCCGCATGTGGGCGGACAGCGAGGACGAAGATGATGACGAAGAGGAAGAGGAGGAGGATGACTCCTCCTCCTCCATCGGGTATCCGCCGACCAAGCGCTTCCGCTCCCGGGCGGACAGCGAGGATGATGATGATGACGAGGAGGAAGAGGCTCCGGCCAAGGGCCGGGGCAGCAGCGACGAGGAGCTCCTCGGGAGCAGCGCCGACGATGTCGACGGCGGCGATGACGAGGACAGCGACGACTAGTAGTATAGGACTAGTAGTAGCGAGTGCACTAGGCACCGCATCCCTCTTTTGAGAGCCATCGGCTTTTTCTTGTAAAGCCGCTCCTTGGAATTAATGAAATTGTTCTTTCCATTCATCCTTTAATCGCTCCAATTTCATTCCTTCCGCCTGTCATGTTAAGACCGGTAGCAACGCGTCGGACTTCTTTCCTTTTCTTGCAGCAACAGCACAGTCCAAGCCCTGTACTAGACGACGGCTTTTCCTTCCCAGTTCCTCCCCGAGACGATCATGATGCAGCCGCAGCCGAGGTGACTCTAATCGGCTCTTAAAAAACAGGTCCGTTGCTCCCCGAGTCTCGGCCAAGGCACGACGGAGACGAGGATACGCAAATTGGCTGTATGGACTCGGGCTTGATCATATCTCGAAGGAGCTTCTTATGTAGAGCCAGCTGATCTGCACATAAATCGGCTTCCCAAAGCAGAGAGCCTTCAAGGTGAGCTGCCCCCCGAGCTTCTTTAGTTCCTGCTGGCTAGATCGGCTCCTTTCCTTTGGTGAATCTAATGCAATCCATCCTTGACCTGATCCGCACGCCCATGCTGCTCCTGACATTGTTCTTGAAGAGAGGATCTGAGCTTCCAAACTGCTCCTGACATTGTTCTCCCTTTGTGCTCCATTGGCCCTCTGATCGTAACAGTTACTCCTCTTGAGTCGATGGCCATGCATCGGCTTTCATATCCTTAAGTCGATGCCTGCTGCATCGGCTGTGCTCGAAAATTTTCGAATTTTCATATTTTTTTTTTACGGCCGACCTGTGCATCGACCCCAATATTCCAATACCCATCACCAGAAGATGAGATGCTTCCGTTGCATATCCTCGTGGGTGCCCCCCCGAGCCGATTCTGTCAAGAGAATTGATGGTATCGGCTCCGTTGGATAACATGTTGAACTCAGGCAGAATGGTGGGTGAGGATAATTTTGGCCGATTGCTGGAATCGGCCTCCACGTTGCTTGCTCGGTGAAGGTTTTGTAAGTTCTCTTCATAAATTTTTGGGGCCGATCACAAGGATCAGCCTTGCCCGATTTGCTCATTGGTTTGATCTTGCTATTCGGTTAGGCTGGATAAAACCAACCCAACCTCTGACTTGATGCGCTTGCTGTCGTCCATCTTAAGTGCACCGTAGAGTCGTGGAGCACTAAGCTCTGTCGGCAAGACGAGTACCATGTTTGTGCCAGCCGATGTTTCATCATCGGCTTTCCTCTGTTTGGGGCGCCACTCCATTTTTCGTGGACGCCCCTCTTCATCCAGGGTTCGCTGAACCTTTGCAGCCAGATCAGGTCGTGCCTTCCTTAGCGTATGCAGGTACAATCTTTCGGCTTCCTCCAGGCTGCGCAATCGCTGAACCCTGCGCTTTTGGGAACGGATGAGTCCGTCAGGGCACCACCTTGGCCGGTGGTACCTGTCTTCTTCTACTTCTCCCTCGTCTTCCGAATCCTCCGGATCCGCCCAACGAGGTGACTCAGCGCGTTTGCTTTGTGGCGGGAGAGGTCCTAGGCGCTCGAACACGGACACGTTGGCTGCCTCCTTCTTCTTCTTGTTGCATTCCGGGCAATTGCCGATTGTGGGCAATCGGCTCATTCCCGAATCCCGGCAGATGTCCGAAGAAGGGGCAGTCCCAGTGTCTGGCGTTGTCATCTTGCTCCCTTGATTTTTCCGTGGCACGGCGTTCGTGCTCCTCCTCATCGTGATCATGCCGACGATGTTTTCTGGCTTCTCTAGCCAGACGATCTCCTTCACCATCATAGTTGGTCCGACGGCGTTGGTCATACTGACTCACATATTTGTTGAGGAGGTGATCAGAGAGGGGTCGCTGATATCTTATATTCTTCACCTCTCCCTCTGTGACGTAGCGCTTGCCATCATGACGGAGCCGATCGCGTGGAGCGGCCTCCTCTCGTATCCTTGCTATGAGAGCAAGCCTGCCCTCATCTCCATCTCTCGCCGCAGTGGTTCCCGTGTCCTACCATGTTGATGCCGAACGAGGGACCTGGCCGGCAACCCTCGGGGTAGGTGACTTCCACCATGTTAACGGCGGGGAAGGGTTGGGTGTCGACCTTCATGGCGTACTCGGTTGAAAATTAGCCGCCCCTTCTCTATCGCCGCTTGGATGTGCCGACGCCACACCCCGCAGTCGTTGGTGGCATGGGAGAGCGAGTTGTGGAATTTGCAGTATGGCTTTCCGTTTAGCTCTTTCGCCGTGGGGAACTTGAGACCTTCGTGAATCGTCAACTCGTTTCTCCTTGAGCAGGAGGTCGAAGATTTGTTCGGCCTTGGTCACGTCAAAATCAAATCCCCGGGCGGCCCCGGTGGCTTTACCCATTTGCGGGACACGGGGTTCCTCCCCGAGTCCACTCAGCCATCGCTACTTCTTGGTCTCCCGCGAGCACTCCATCTTCCTCTCGTATCGACCATGACTACCGCACGCTTGAACTTGTCTTGGTACAGGTCCGGGTGGCGCTGTTCATATGCTGATAATTTCTGAACCATGTGCGCCGGCGAGGGATAGTCTCGCTTGGGAGGCCATATCCTTGAGCTGTGTTGCAAGGCCTCGCTACCGCCAACTCGATCGCTTCCTTTTCGCTTATACGAACCGAATAACATCGGTTCCTAAGATTCCTCGAAGCGCCGGATGTACTCGTCACCGTTTCCCGCGCTTCGACGTAGTTGTGCTAGATCGGCAATGCCGGACTCGGAAGCTTCGAATGGTATTGCATATGGAAATGTTCTTCCAATTGCTTCCAAGACTCGGATGGAGTTTGCCGGCAAAGAGGTGTACCATCCAAAAGCCGATCCCGTGAGGGACTCGTGAAAAGATCCTCACGCGTAGCTGATCCGACACCGAAGCCGGTCCTAGTTGAGCCAAATATCGGCCGACGTGCTCGATGGAGCCGGAGCCATCCGATCCACCGAATTTGGAGAAGTCGGGGAGCCGATATTTAGGTGGCAGCGGGATCATCTCGTAATCGTCGGGGTACGGCTTGGAATAGCCGATCGCTCTTCTTTTCGGCACCATGCCGAACCGGTCTCTCGCATGGTACCGATCCGATCCGCCGTGCTGGCCGTAGGAGTTGCACTCCGAAGATTCGCCGGGGTGGCGTACTTAGCCAGCCATGTTTGCTTTTCCAGCCTCCGAGCCAACCGCAGGAGCCGGGCTCGGGAGTTTCGTCGGTGTGGCGTACTTAGTTAGCCACGTCCGCTTCTCAAGCTCGTTGTCGACGTTCCTCCCGTCTTCGCCGGAGTCCCCGATGTTGTGGCCCGGTTTGTGAGTGCCCAGTCACCACAATCTGGCACATACGTGCACGCATATCCTTGAGGGATCTCCTTAGGCGCCTCGCTCAAGAACTCGGTAGTCACTAGGGTCACCACCAATCTTGTAGACGAGGAATGCCGGTGTAGTCGGCACTTCAGCAGGTGCTGCCAACGCATATGGCAGCGGTGGACGGGACCGGAATGGCAACTCTCCTTGATGAGTCCCGAGAGCTGGTCCCGACGGCGAGTACCGGTGGCTCATGATCTCCCGGATTACGCGCGAGCGACACGCTCCAACACGTTGACCAAGTTTTCGAGTGGCGATGTAGCGAGTGAGCCACCAAGTAGTTGATCTCCTCGCCGCAGTCCCCGGTGCGTTCCTCCGACGGGGCAGAGAGGTCTATCCCATCGAGTGCACCTTGCGGTGAGAATCCCTTCCATCCGATGCCATGGGAACGGGTTCTCCGAAAAGAGCCGATGAGGTCGGCTTCGAGGGTGGCCTTGATCTCGTTGTATTGCTTCTTGAGCTCGTCGGGCAGCTCCTCGTAGATGACCGGCGTGCCGTCCGCCATCTCGGATGTAGATGGCGATGTGGTTGATGTAGACGTTTGTCCCACCGGGCGTGCCGGAATGTGTTGATCGCCAAAACCCACCGGCGGGCAGCGGCCTTGTCAACACCGTAGAGCCGGGAAGAGCCTAGAGCCGCGGCTGGCCGAGACCCCTCCGAGCGACGGCCCGCAATGCTCTTCTCGGTCACACGCGGCGATGCGAAGTGCAAGGGCGTGCCACCCGACCTATACCTGGCCGGGAAGGTGATGGGGATGCCTCGCTTAGTTTCTCGCAGGGCATACATGTAAACATTAAATACGAGCCTCGATCGGCTCTCGAGTTATCCCGTGAATCGGCTCAAAGAGCCGATCCACCCATGATTCGTACGGGGTGCACGAATACTTGGTGGTCCCGCTTGATCAAGATAAAGCTAATGAGATCTACGACGATTTGGGGTTTTCACCGCATAATCGGATCATCCTACTCCAGAGTTGGGCCTCGCGGCCACGCACGGTGCTCGTAAGCCGATCCTAAACAAGGCCTAAAAACCAACATGAAGTTGATCCTCGGAACATCCCGTTTAGGACTTGCCAACGCCACCCTACGTGCCACCGGATCCTCCCCCCCTTTGTAAGGCCTAACTATTGCAGATATTAAACTAATCCTTGTAGAACAAGGAGCAATCGTAACGGATCGGATCTACTAAATAATGATCAAGCGGGGTGCCGCCCCCACACCTGAGATAGGCGTGAGGGCGGCTAGATATGCAAGGGTTGCACTACGTAAGCATGCTTAAACGAAGAACAATGCTAACCCTAACACATCTATGATAACTACGTTGCTCGCCATCAAAAGCGCTTCAGTACGAGCAACGCATGAACAACGTGGAGGCTTGTGCTGCCTAGATCGCAAGATGCGATCTAGGCAGCATGTCGCTTACCTGATAGAAACCCTCGAGACGAAGGAGTTGGCGATGCGCCGAGATTGGTTTGTTTTGGGGTTGAACGTGAGTTGTTGTTTATTCCATAAACCCTAGGTACATATTTATAGTCCAGGGGACTTTCTAACGTGGGAATATCCCCACCGTACACGAGACAAACTCTAACTTTTAATCCATAACGCAATCTACTATAAAAAGATACACGGGTAAACTAGCCCAAATTCTCCATATAAGGCCGCTTCAGAAATCTTCCACGTGTAATCTTCCAAGCCCATCTCTCTCGCGGCCCACCTCCTGATTTGACCAAAATCTGGTGATAACACAATCATAAAAATCTAAATCATTATGAGCTACAGCAATGGGATCATTGTCCCCAAGGTTGGAAAAAATTTCAGCAGTTTTATCACAAGCAATTTCAGCAGTTTTAGCAGTTTCCGGCAGTTTTGCACGCTTTGCACTAGGAGTAGAGACATTGCCAACACCAATTATTTTACCATTAATAGTAGGAGGTGCAGCAACATGTGGAGCATTAGCATTACTAGTGGTGGTAATAGTCCAAACTTTAGCTACATTACTCTCTTTAGCTAGTTTTTCATTTTCTTCTCTATCCCACCTAGCGCGCAATTCAGACATTAATCTTATATTCTCATTAATTCTAACTTGGATGGCATTTGCTGTAGTAAATTTTTTATTTTCAATATCCCTATTAGGCATAACTTTCGATTTCAAAAGATCAACATCAGAGGCAAGTCTATCAACTCTAGAAGCAAGAATATCAATTTTATCAAGCTTTTCCTCAACAGATTTGTTAAAAGCAGTTTGTGTACTAATAAATTCTTTAAGCATGGCTTCAAGACCAGGGGGTGTGTTCCTATTATTATTGTAAGAATTCCCATAAGAATTAGCATAACCGTTACCATTATTATAAGGATATGGCCTATAGTTATTACTAGAATTGTTCCGATAAGCATTGTTGTTGAAATTATTGTTTTTAATGAAATTCACATCAACATTTTCTTCTTGAGCAACCAATGAAGCTAAAGGAACATTATTTGGATCAACCTTAGTCCTATCATTCACAAGCATAGACATAATAGCATCAATCTTATCATTCAAGGAAGAGGATTCTTCAACAGAATTTACCTTCTTACCTTGTGGAGCTCTTTCCGTGTGCCATTCAGAGTAATTAATCATCATATTATCAAGGAGCTTTGTTGCTTCACCAAGAGTGATGGACATAAAGGTACCTCCAAGCAGCTGAATCCAATAGGTTCCACGAAGAAAAGTTCAGATCCCGCATAAAAGGTTTGGATGATCATCCAAGTAGTCAGTCCATGGGTTGGGCAATTTTTAACCAAAGATTTCATTCTTTCCCAAGCTTGAGCAACATGTTCATTATCCAATTGTTTAAAATTCATTATGCTACTTCTCAAAGATATAATTTTAGCAGGGGGATAATATCTACCAATAAAAGCATCCTTGCATTTAGTCCAGGAATCAATACTATTCTTAGGCAGAGATAGCAACCAATCTTTAGCTCTTCCTCTTAATGAGAAAGGAAACAATTTCAATTTAATAATATCACCATCTACATCCTTATACTTTTGCATTTCACATAGTTCAACAAAATTATTAAGATGGGCAGCAGCATCATCAGAACTAATTCCAGAAAATTGCTCTCGCATAACAAGATTCAGTAAAGCAGGTTTAATTTCAAAGAATTCTGCTGTAGTATCAGGTGGAGCAATAGGTGTGCATAGGAAATCATTATTATTTGTGGTTGTGAAATCACACAACTTAGTATTTTCAGGGGTGGCCATTTTAGCAGTAGTAAATAAAGCAAACTAGATAAAGTAAATGCAAGTAACTAATTTTTTTGTGTTTTTGATATAGAGTGCAAGACAAGAAATAAAGTAAAGCTAGCAACTAATTTTTTTGTGTTTTGATATAATGCAGCAAACAAAGTAGTAAATAAAATAAAGCAAGACAAAAACAAAGTAAAGAGATTGGGAAGTGGAGACTCCCTTGCAGCGTGTCTTGATCTCCCCGGCAACGGCGCCGTAAATTTGCTTGATGCGTGTAGTTGACACGTCCGTTGGGAACCCAAAGAGGAAGGTGTGATGCGCACAGCGGCAAGTTTCCCTCGCAAGAAACCAAGGTTTAATCGAACCAGTAGGAGTCAAGAAGCACGTTGAAGGTTGATGGCGGCGGGATGTAGTGCGGCGCAACACCGGAGATTCCGGCGCCAACGTGGAACCCGCACAACACAACCAAAGTACTTTGCCCCAACGAAACAGCTGAGGTTGTCAATCTCACCGGCTTGCCGTAACAAAGGATTAACCGTATTGTGTGGAAGATGATTGTTTGCAGAGAACGAGAAATAACAAGTATTGCAAGAGATTGTATTTCGGATGTAAAGAATAGGACCGGGGTCCACAGCTCACTAGAGGTGTCTCTCCCATAAGATAAAAGCATGTTGGGTGAACAAATTACGATCGGGCAATTGACAAATAGAGAGGGCATAACAATGCACATACATGATATGATAAATATAGTGAGATTTAATTGGGCATTACGACAAAGTACATAGACCTCTATCCAAGCATGCATCTTTGCCTAAAAGTCCACCTTCAGAGTTATCATCCGAACCCCTTCCAGCATTAAGTTGCAAAACAACGGACAATTGCATTAAGTATGGTGCGTAATGTAATCAATAACTACATCCTTAGACATAGCATCAATGTTTTATCCCTAGTGGCAACATCACATCCACAACCTTAGAACTTTCTCGTCACCGTCCCGCATTTAATGGAGGCATGAACCCACTATCGAGCATAAATATCCCTCTTGGAGTTAAGAGCAAAAACTTGGCCAGAGCCTCTACTAATAACGGAGAGCATGCAAGATCATAAACAACACATAGGTAATAACTTGATAATTAACATAACATAGTATTCTCTATCCATCGGATCCCGACAAACACAACATATAGAATTACAGATAGATGATCTTGATCATGTTAGGCAGCTCACAAGATCCAACAATGAAGCACATGAGGAGAATACAACCATCTAGCTACTGCTATGGACCCATAGTCCAGGGGTGAACTACTCACTCATCACTCCGGAGGCGACCATGGCGATGAAGAGTCCTCCGGGAGATGAATCCCCTCTCCGGCAGGTGCCGGAGGAGATCTCCGAATCCCCCGAGATGGGATTGGCGGCGGCGGCGTCTCGGTAAGGTTTTCCGCATCGTGGCTCTCGGTACTGGGGGTTTCGCGACGGAGGCTTTAAGTAGGCGGAAGGGCAACGTGGGGGGCCACACGAGGGCCCCACACGCCAGGCTGGCGCGGCCAGGGGCCAGGCCGCGCCGCCCTAGCGTGTCGGCGCCTCGTGGCCCCACTTCCTTTCCCCTTCGGTCTTCTGGAAGCTTCGTGGCAAAATAGGACCCCGGGCGTTGATTTCGTCCAATTCCGAGAATATTTCGTTACTAGGATTTCGAAACCAAAAACAAGCAGAAAACAACAACCGGCTCTTCGGCATCTTGTTAATAGGTTAGTGCCGGAAAATGCATAAATACGACATATAATGTGTATAAAACATGTAGATATCATCAATAATGTAGCATGGAACATAAGAAATTATCGATACGTCGGAGACGTATCAATCGTCAGGAAGGAAGTTAATTACTTCAACTTCTCGATGAGGGAGTCTGTCCAAGGCTGGCGGCAGAAGTGGTTCTATCTTCGGGATATCCCAGCATCAGGTCGGCGCTCCAATCTGCCACCATTCGAAGATGTTCTTGCTGATGTGCCAAAGAAATCTTGGCAAAACACCCTGACGGCTGAGGAGAGCGAAGTAGCGGATCAACTGTATGAAAAGATCTTAGATCTAAAGAGTGCAGAGGGTCAGACGATGTGAGGCACTGAAGTGGTCACAGTGTTCTTAAAGCATCGGGTGCAACCAATAATGTCAAGGGTTCATCAACTCTGGCTGTATACTGGTGCCAAGGACAAATCGAGGGTCAGCCCGACTGATTTTTCTAGGAAGATCTTCGGGACAAGGTGCGGTGTCTAACTTGCCTCAGCCAGAAGGATAACATAGCTATGACTTCGGCTCGCCCTCCTCTCGATCTTAAACACCTTCCTTCCGAGGTAATTGTTTTATTTGTCTCTGCATCCGATGTTATTTTTGCTTCTAAATCTAAGACTTGTTATTTTACTTTTGATAGGCTTCTACCGTTGCTCAATGCTATCCACCAACGTCTGAAAGTGGAGTAGCTCCAGAAGATGACGACGCTTCCGAAGAGACTGAGGATGACCAGAATATTCTTGAGGATAGCGATGCTTTGGCTGATGAAGCCTCTGAGGATGATGCACTTGTCGTGTCCATGCATCGTAGGAAGATTAATGAAGACTTGATGACGACAGCGGAGTCGAGTCCTAGCAGACGAGATGGCGATGATGCTACGCAGTTGCTTCTCCTGCACCTTCCCGAGAGACTTCGGCTCCTCAGGTCACAAAAAGACCATGAAGACTCTTGGCTGAAGAGGATGACTTGGAGTCAATTTCGTAAGTTTTCTTTTAACTCTTTTTACTTGCACTTAGCTTCTTTCAGATTTACTGAAATTCATTTCTGCTTTGTCCAGCTCTGAGGATGATGACGCCATTCCTCTTTCAAAGAGGGCAAAAGTATTATCTGATAAAGCAGAGTATGCAAAGGAATCGATGCCTTCGACTGCCGGAAGTAACCGTATGGACACTCCTCCGCCAAGAACAGTCGTGGCCAAAGTAAAAAAAATTGATAGTTAATCCTTCAGCAAGCGCCTCCGCTCCTCCATCTTTGCGTGATCATGTAAGCATCTCTTTTTTAGTAGACAATATCCAGCGTAGTGTAGTATCCACCAGCCCCCGAGCCGATGATTGGCTCTTTGAAGAAAGCCAAGTATAGGTTAATATATGCATGTTGTACATTCTGACATAATCCTTCGATTCTCTTCCTGCTGCCAATTTATGCTACAGTTGATGTTGTGGTAGATTTTGCTGATCAATTCACTCGACTAGAATCAGAAGACGTCCAACTTCGCAAGGCTGTTAAAACTTTGGCTGATCAAGTGCTAGAAGCTACCAGGCTTGCAGCCGAAGTGCAAAGTGAAAACACATGCTTAAAGAACGAACTGAAGAAGTTGAAGAAGAAGATGAAGGATGAGCAAGAGGCAAGGCACAAGGCTTTTGTTTAAGCTGACGAGAAGGAAGGTGCCCTCCGCGAGTCCATTGGAAATTTGCTAAGTAAGGTTTCTTCATACTTGTATGCTTCTTCTTCAGAATACTCCACTGTTGCAATGAATTGTTTCTTCATGATATTCCAGGTACTGCCGACATGCCTGTCGACCGTACAAACAAACTTCAAGTGGACTCAATGTTGGATGCCCTTTCATTTGCAACTGAATCCAACAACTAGATCCAAGATCTCTTGAAGAAGACCAAAGGGGCTTTGTCGAGATTATTCTCGATGATGTTCCTGAAGCTAGATCAAAACAAGACTCTTGGAGAAATGGTGGATACTTTGTTCATCGACTCCTCTGACGCCATTGAGGTATTGAAGCGACATTCTCGTCTTTACGGTGCAGTCCTCACTTTTCAAATTTTGATGGAGCACGGACTTGGTTCTGAGCTGGAGAAACTATCCAAAGCACTACCAGTGGATGCCAATGATTGCCTTGTCGACCTTGAGCCTTTCAAGAAACCCTCATTATCGTGTGCCAATCGGCTCCTTAAATTGGTTGATGAAGACAAGAAGAAAGCTGCATCTGGAG
This sequence comes from Lolium rigidum, assembly GCF_022539505.1. Taxonomy (NCBI): domain Eukaryota; kingdom Viridiplantae; phylum Streptophyta; class Magnoliopsida; order Poales; family Poaceae; genus Lolium; species Lolium rigidum. The sequence goes on from NC_061508.1 coordinate 270,416,778, forward strand.
CTGCACCAAGTTCATCGGCACAGCCTTGATCAAGCCTGGCCTACTAATTTTTTAGTGTAACCTCAAATACATTTGACCCTTGATCTGTAATGAATTAGGCTGACTTTGTTGTCGGCTCTTAACTTTTATCATATCCTTTTGAATGAAATGCTTCGCTGGCTCCCGATGGGTGTTTTCTGCATTCGATAATTTTGTTTCGATGATTTTCTGAGAATATATATTAAATACTTTGTTGCAGACTCCTTCGATTTCTTCCCGAGTCGAGAGTTCTTTGAATTCTTCTGCTATTGATGAATCGGAACTTGTGCGTCATCCGCGCGTTCAAATTTCCCGACTGAACAAAGATATAGCTGGCCTTCATACTATGGCAGCATTGGTGAAGAATAATAGTGAAATTGCTGCTGCAGTCGAACAACATGCTTTAGATCGCCTTCGTGTGGCTACCGAGAGCCTAAGTTTTGAGCAATCAACCAGCTCTTTTTACTGATACTTCTATAAATGATCTTCTGCTGACTTGCTCTTTGTCTTCAAAAAGTTGTTGCTTCCGAGGAATCAGAAGAAAATAAGCGGATTCATGAGAAGATTACAACGATGACCGATATCTCTCACCCAAAGTGTGAATTGTGGTCAAATAGATCAAAGGCTATAATCGTGGCGAAGTTTGAGTATCGAGCTGAGAGAGTTCATTATTACTTCGATAAGTATCAGGCTCATCTAACCATGGTACGGAAAACCATGTTTCCTTTGGATCCAACACCCAAGACTCTGTTCAATCGATTCAAGACTCCAGTCAGAATTCGATCTTTGGTGTGCAAAGAACTTCTTGCTGGAGCCGAACTTGCACTCGCTTCTGTTTTAGCATGTCATCCGACCATGGATTTAGAATCCATAGCCAACGCTAATGTGAGACTAGATCCATATTATCCCATAGCTAGGCATCCTGCTCATATTATTATCTCTAGGATGGATGCAGGTACCGAAAGAGATTTGAAGAATCAAGAAGATCAATGGACCTTATCATGATAGAAATTCTTTAAGTATTTTCGCACATAGTGTGCTTTTGTAAGGAATCACTCCTATTTAAGATGACCTTGCATTGCAAGGAGTGACATGGTGTGTATTTGATGTTCTTTTTTAACATCATTATGAATCGTTGGACCGTAAGTCCAGCCGACATATTTTTCTATTTTATCGAAGGCAACTGAATGATCAGGTCAGTTTGCTCACTCGACGACCTCGTAGTAATCGCAATTTTTGCAGAGTCATTTGTATGTTTTGTAAGAGCGACACCCTTCGTGTAAACGAGGGAATTATACGCTTTTTATTCGGCTTCGTAACACGGTGCACCGGATATGAGCCTTTCGTATGTTGTATTGTTTCCACCAAGTGCAGCACTCGTATATTTATTTCGAGGCTTTGATGGAATTTATTTTTGATAAGGACTTCTGGTTTTCGAGTACTACTGGAAAAACCATGGAACATCGATAACCATAGCTCCCGATGGAAGTAGTAGTTAATGACGACATTGTAATAATTCTTGCAGCCCCCGAGTATTGCTGGGTAAACTGTGACGCGTTGTTAATCGGAGCTCCCGATGGGAGTAGTCAATATAAAGAATCCCGAACATTTGTTCAGGTGAGGAGATAATCATATAAGCTGAACTAAAAATTTCATTCATGATATGTATTTGGCTAAGAAGCCTCAATGCAAAAAATAAAAAGGTCGAGTCCTACGCATAGAATCGTCGCAAGTGTGCGATGTTCCATGGGTTCCCAACATCTTATTCCGAAGTAGGATTCTTGAGGCGATAAGCTCCTCCTGGTATAACTTCAGTGATGATAAATGGTCCTTCTCGTGGAGATTCAAGTTTCATGGTTCTTTCTTGCTTCAATCGTAGTACTAGATCCCCAACGCTGAAGCTTCAAGTGCGAACTCTTCGACTGTGATAATTCCGTATCGCCTGCTAATATACTGTTGTTCTTGCTAAGCCGATGTCTCGAGCCTCATCAAGAAGATCTACAACATCTTGTAGTGCTTGAACGGAGTTGCCTATTTATATGCTGCCACCCGAGGTGCTTCAAAGCGAATGTCGGCAGGTAGAACAGCTTCAGCTCCATAGACAAGGAAGAAGGGATTATATTGCGTTGACCTATTTGGTGTAGTCCGCAAACTCCAAAATACTGATGGTAATTCTTCGACCCAAGCTCCGGCTGCACCTGTGAGGCGCTTTTTAATGTCATCGCATATTAGGCCATTGATCCTTTCTACTTGCCCATTAGTCTGAGAATGTGCAACCGAAGCAAATTTGAGCTTGATACCATTGCCGTTGCAGAAGTGATGGAATTCCTTAGAACCAAAGTTGGTTCCATTGTCTGTAATGATGCTATGAGGCATACCAAAACGACAAGTTATTCCTTTGAAGAATTTGACATCGGTTTTAGCTGTCTGATTGGTGACTGGTATGGCCTCAATCCATTTGGTGAATTTATCAATTGCCACTAATAGATGAGTATGACCACCAGGTGATGACTTTGGCAGTGGACCAACTTGGTCTAGAACCCATTGCGCAAAGGGCCAGACCAAAGGTATTTTCATTAGATCCGTGGCAGGTGCATGCGGTTTTGGTGCAAAACGCTGACAAGGGTCGCACTTCCGAACTAAGTCTCTTGCATCGGCTGCTGTTGTTGGCCAATAAAACCCAGCTCTGAAGGCTTTAGCCACAAGTGCTCTACTGCCTGCATGATGACCACATGTCCCTTCATGTATTTCTCGCAACAGAGCCTTTCCATTGTTGATGGTGATGCACCGTTGGAAGATGCCAGAGATGCTTTGTTTATAAAGGTCACCATCCATTATGACAAATGCTTTAGATCGTCGCACAATGCGTCTAGCTTCCGTTGGATTGTCTAGAAACTGTTGTTCCATCAAATATGCTAGAAAAGGTTCAGTCCATAAAGGCTCAAGAAGAAGAACTTGCTGTTTGGATCCATCAATAATATCTTCGGCAACTTCCTGGAGCGTAGCCCCAGAGTCAGTAACCGATATTTCTGGAGGCGCCGAAGTTTTTACTCTAATAGAACTTTGAGTAATTACTTCATAGAAGACTCCATCTAGAATACAAGAGCATGTAGAGCCGATATTAGCCAAAGCGTCGGCTTCCTCGTTGCTAGCTCTGCCGATATGTTTTAACTCGCAACCTTCAAACTTAGCTTCCATTGATTGGTACAAGTAGTGATAAGCAATCATATTGTCGCTAATAGCGTCACACAAATTCATCGACTACTGAACTATGAGATTTGAATCTGCATAAATATCCAAATGAGTAGCCCCACATGCTTTTGCCATACGCATACCATGCAGTAGTGCTTCATATTTTGCTTCATTATTTGTTGGTAATGAGAAATTCATTCTTAGAACATATTGATGTCTACGGGAGCTTCTATTCTTGTAGACAGTGTTGGGCCTCCAAGAGCAGAGGTTTGTAGAACAGCAGCAAGTTTCCCTTAAGTGGATCACCCAAGGTTTATCGAACTCAGGGAGGAAGAGGTCAAAGATATCCCTCTCATGCAACCCCGCAACCACAAAGCAAGAAGTCTCTTGTGTCCCCAACACACCTAATAGGTGCACTAGTTCGGCGAAGAGATAGTGAAATACAGGTGGTATGAATAAATATGAGCAGTAGCAACGGCACCAGAAAAGTGCTTTGCTGTCCAGGACTGGCGTGTGATGGATGGTGGTAATATTGCAGGAAGTACAGATGCAGTAAAACAGTAAACAAGCAGCGATAGCACTATTTAGGAACAAGGCCTAGGGATCATACTTTCACTAGTGGACACTCTCAACATTGATCACATAACAGAATAAATAGATAGATGCTAGACTCTACACCCTCTTGTCGGATGATGAACACCACTAATCGTGTAGGATTACACGAACCCTCAATGCCGGAGTTAACAAGCTCCACAATATTCGATGTTCATGTTTAAATAACCTTAGAGTGCATGACAGATCAACATAACCAAACCAAGTACTAACATAGCATGCACACTCGTCACCATCACACTACGAAAGGAGGCATAGATCACATCAATACCATCATAGCAATAGTTAACTTCATAATCTACAAGAGATCACAATCATAGCCTACGCCAAGTACTACACGATGCACACATCGTCACCATTACACCGTGCGGGAGGAATAAACTACTTTAATAACATCACTAGAGTAGCACACAGATAAATTGTGATACAAAACACATTGCAATCATAAAGAGATATAAATAAGCACTTCACTATGCTCTTCATAACGGTGAATAAGTATTCCGTGAAATATAGCCTAAGAGACCCACACGGTGCACACACTGTCACCTTTACACACGTGGGACAAGGAGTCTCCGGAGATCACATAAGTAAAATCCACTTGACTAGCATAATGACATCTAGATTACAAGCATCATCATATGAATCTCAATCATGTAAGGCAGCTCATGAGATTATTGTATTGAAGTACATAGGAGATAGATTAACCACATAGCTACCGGTACAGCCCCGAGCCTCGATGGAGAACTACTCCCTCCTCATGGGAGACAGCAGCGTTGATGAAGATGGCGGTGGTGATGATGGAGAAGCCTTCCGGGGGCACTTCCCCGTCCCGGCGGCGTGCCGGAACAGAGACTCCTGTCCCCCAGATCTTGGCTTCGCGATGGCGGCGGCTCTGGAAGGTTTTTGCGGGTTTCGTCGATCGTGAAAGGGTTTTCGCGACGGAGGCTTTAAATAGGCGGAAGGGCAAGGTCGGTGGAGTCCTGGTGGGGCCACACACCAAGGCGGCGCGCCCTACCCCCTGGCCGCGCCGGCCACAAGTGTGGGCCCACTAGGGCTCCCCTCTGGCGGCTCTCGGGTGTTCTGGAAGCTTCGTGTGAAAATAGGATGCTGGGCGTTGATTTCGTCCGATTCCGAGAATATTTCCTTACTAGGATTTCTGAAACCAAAAACAGCAGAAAACGAGAACCGGCACTCGCGGCATCTCGTCAATAGGTTAGTTCCAGAAAATGCATAAATATGACATAAAGTATGTATAAAACATGTAGATATCATCAATAATGTGGCATGGAACATAAGAAATTATCGATACGTCGGAGACGTATCGGCATCCCCAAGCTTAGTTTCTGCTCGTCCCGAGCGAGTAAACGATAACAAAGATAATCTCCGGAGTGACATGCCATCATAACCTTGATCATAATATTGTAAGCATATGTAATGAATGCAGCGATCAAAACAATGGTAATGACATGAGTAAACAACTGAATCATAAAGCAAAGACTTTTCATGAATAGTACTTTCAAGACAAGCATCAATAAGTCTTGCATAAGAGTTAACTCATAAAGCAATAATTCATAGTAGAGGTATTGAAGCAACACAAAGGAAGATGAAGTTTCAGCGGTTGCTTTCAACTTGTAACATGTATATCTCATGGATTGTTGTCAACATAGAGTAATATAACAAGTGCAATATGCAAGTATGTAGGAATCAATGCACAGTTCACACAAATGTTTGCTTCTTGAGGTGGAGAGAAATAGGCGAACTGACTCAACATAAAAAGTAGAAGAATGGCCCTTCGCAGAGGGAAGCAGGGATAAATCATGTGCTAGAGCTTTTTAAGTTTTGAAATCATATAGAGAGCATAAAAGTAAAATTTTGAGAGGTGTTTGTTGTTGTCAACGAATGGTAATGGGTACTCTAACTACCTCGCCAACCAGACTTTCAAGAGCGGCTCCCATGAAGGATGTTATCTCTACCAGCAAGGTAGATCATCCCTCTTCTCTTTTGTTTACACATGTACTTTAGTTTTTATTTATTTATGGGTGACACTCCTCCCAACCTTTGCTTACACAAGCCATGGCTAACCGAATCTCGGGTGCCTGCCATCAATCTCATACCATGGAGGAGTGTCTATTTGCAAAATTAAGTTGCTTACTGATGAATCAGAGCAAAACATGTGAAGAGAATTATTAATGCAAGTTGTAATTAATTGGGGCTGGGAACCCCATTGCCAGCTCTTTTTGCAAAATTATTGGATAAGCGGATGAAGCCACTAGTCCATTGTGAAAGTCTGTCAAAAGTAAATGATAAGATCGAAAGATAAAACACCACATACTTCCTCATGAGCTATAAAACATTAACACAAATTTGAGAAGCATTTTGAAGGTTTAAAGGTAGCACATGAAGCAATTTACTTGGAATGGCAGGAAATACCATGTAGTAGGTAGGTATGGTGGACACAAATGGCATGGTGTTTGGCTCAAGGATTTTGGATGCATGAGAACTATCCCCTCTCGATACAAGGCTTAGGCTAGCAAGGTTATTTGAAATAAACACAAGGATGAACCGGTGCAGCAAAACTCACATAAAAGACATATTGTAAACATTATAAGACTCTACACCGTCTTCCTTGTTGTTCAAACTCAATACTAGAAATTATCTAGACCTTAGAGAGACCAATTATGCAAACCAAATTTTAGCAAGCTCTATGTATTTCTTCATTAATAGGTGCAAAGTATATGATGCAAGAGCTTAAACATGAGCACAACAATTGCCAAGTATTGAATTATTCAAGACATTTTACAAATTACTACATGTAGCATTTCCCGTTTCCAACCATATAACAATTAACGAAGCAGTTTCAACCTTCGCCACGAAAATTAAAAGCTAAGAACACATGTGTTCATATGAACCAGCGGAGCGTGTCTCTCTCCCACACAAGCATTTATTCAAATAAAAACAAAAACAAACACAAACAGACGCTCCAAGTAAAGCACATAAGATGTGACCGAATAAAAATATAGTTTCAGGGGAGGAACCTGATAATGTTGTCGATGAAGAAGGGGATGCCTTGGGCATCCCCAAGCTTAGATGCTTGAGTCTTCTTGATATATGCAGGGGTGAACCACCGGGGCATCCCCAAGCTTAGAGCTTTCACTCTTCTTGATCATAGTATATCATCCTCCTCTATTGACCCTTGAAAACTTCCTTCACACCAAACTCGAAACAAACTCATTAGAGGGTTAGTGCATAATCAAAAACTCACATGTTTAGAGGTGACACAATCATTCTTTATACTTCTGGACATTGCACAAAACTACTGAAAGTTAATGGAACAAAGAAATCCATCCAACATAGCAAAAGAGGCAATGCGAAATAAAAGGCAGAATCTGTCAAAACAGAACAGTTCGTAAAGACGAATTTTAAAATGGCACCAGACTTGCTCAAATGAAAATGCTCAAATTGAATGAAAGTTGCGTACATATCTGAGGATCACTCACGTAAATTGGCATAATTTTCTGAGTTACATACAGAGAATTTTGCCCAGATTCGTGACAGCAAAGAAATCTATTTCTGCGCAGTAATCCAAATCTAGTATGAACCTTACCATCAACGACTTTACTTGGCACAACAAAACACAAAACTAAGATAAGGAGAGGTTGCTACAGTAGTAAACAACTTCCAAGACACAAATATAAAATAAAGTACTGTAGCAAAATAACACATGGGTTATCTCCCAAGAAGTTCTTTCTTTATAGCCATTAAGATGGGCTCAGTAGTTTTAATGATGCACTCATAAGAAATAGTATTTGAAGCAAAAGAGAGCATCAAGAGGCAAATTCAAAACACATTTAAGTCTAACATGCTTCCTATGCATAGGAATCTTGTAAATAAACAAGTTCATGAAGAGCAAAGTAACAAGCATAAGAAGATAGAACAAGTGTAGCTTCAAAAATTTCAGCACATAGAGAGGTGTTTTAGTAACATGAAAATTTCTACAACCATATTTTCCTCTCTCATAATAACTTTCAGTAGCATCATGAGCAAACTCAACAATATAACTATCACATAAAGCATTCTTATCATGAGTCTCATGCATAAAATTATTACTCTCCACATAAGCATAATTAATTTTATTAGTTGTAGTGGGAGCAAATTCAACAAAGTAGCTATCATCAAATATAGGAGGCATATTGTAATCATAATCAAATTTATCCTCCATAACAGGCGGAACCAAAAGACCAATATCATTATAATCATCATAAATAGGAGGCAAAGTATCATCAAAGTAAATTTTCTCCTCAATGCTTGGGGGACTAAAAAGATCATGCTCATCAAAACCAGCTTCCCCAAGCTTAGAATTTTCCATATCATTAGCAACAATGGTGTTCAAAGTATTCATGCTAACATGTTCCATGGGTTTTTTAATTTTCGGATCAAACCATTGTAATATCCCAGGTTTAGAGGCTACAAAATGAGAGAACACCAAAGTGTGCATTGCATTCATGCATAGAAAATCCGGGGAATTTTCGCGCTTAAAATAAAACTTACCACAGTAACTGAAGTTTCACTTGACTTGCTGGAACTGAAGTAGATCATCAAGTCAAGCGCTATAAACTTCATTGTGATCTTTGTTAAAACCTTGTTTTGGGTAGAGATGATTTGATCTATGGATTAGATCAAATGGAATTAGATTTACAACAACACATTCTTTAAGAATCAAACCCTAACTTATTAACACTTAAAAGTTAGCAACTACCTTTGTGTGTAAATTATTTCACTTCTAAACTTATTACCAAATAAGGTAAACCACAGGGTCTAAAGTGCAGAAAAGCCACACATTATTATTTAAATCATAACTTAATAAGTACATGGAATATCATAAAACTAAACCCGTTTACATTACGAATTATAGTTCAAACTATATGAATAAAACTAACTATGAGTATTTTGAAACTCATATGATCATGCCTTGGTGAAATCAAACACCAACTATCCAAATTTGAGGAATAACCTTCAACCTTGATCTTTTGATCAATATTATAATATAAATCCAATCCAATATGATATAGTGACTCATCCACAATAATAAAACCATCCACAAGATATTTCGTAACAAATGCCACTTGGCTATCCAAAAATAAATCATATGAGAGGATAATGATCTTGCCACATAGGATGAAAATATCTACATGACTTGCTTTCCAAGCTATGCCACCTCATGCTCAAAGGATTGCTATGGATGAGGGCATGACAACCAAGCACCTTACTCATCAAACCAAAACAAGAGTCACCCACCTATGTGTCATGATACTAGAGCTTGCCCAAGACTATAAGTAGAGCCACACCCTTCATCCATTTCATCATCTTGTAGCATGATACAAGGATCAAACACTTGAGACCTTCCATGTGAATTAGCTAGGATCAAGATGAAGAAGCTAGGAGGTGGAGGCATACCACAAGATGCAGGTTTATCAGATTTCATGAAGAACAAGCTTCAGAAGATACCAAGGTAGAATTCCTAGGAAAACCATATATTTAGAGGATCATATCATCATATATTGAGTAGGACCTTAGGCTATTACAAGACATTTAGAAGTGAGAGAGATTATAGATGCTAACCATAGCCATGTCTATCCTAGAGAATTTTAGAGTAGTATTACATCTTACTTGTTTAAACCAACCTTTAATCTTGTAGATGAGAGCCATGTTCCATTAGTGAAACATAACCAAAGCTTATGCTCATATTCTAATCCTAGTTGTGTATCACATTGGTGATCACTATTTAAACCCTAAACTACATTTGAATTCTAACCCATGGATTAACTTGGATTATAATTAGAACCCTGCCATACCTCATGCCTATTTATACTTAAATTTAGTGAAGAGTATGCAAAACCTACACCTTTTCATGTAGGATCCACCCCACATAAAATATTATGTCCCCACTTATGTACCATGGATCACAAATATAAACCAAGCCATCTATACTTAGGACTAAATGCCTTTGGTGAGTAGAATGAAACCAACACCCTATTTTACTTTGCTATCCAAATACCTTGTTGAGTGAACCAAATAAAATAGTATTCAGATAAGTAGTTGAGTTAACCATGATGAGCATAGGATCTATCTCAGATAATTTAAGCTAGAAGTTGCTAAGCAAGATTGGTAATTATAGAGTTTGTTCAACCATTTTCTTAAACCCTAGAAATAATCACTCACATAAAATTATGAACCAACCCATTCACATTACCCTTCATTTTAAACTCTAACCTTAATTAAAATATATGTGAACCTCACTATTGTTAAGTAATAACAAAACTTAAGGACCTGTTTACTATGCACTTGTTATAAACTTCAAATCATTCAAAATAGGTTTGATTCCCAAATTTAAAGAGTTAAGATAAATACCTAAACCATTTCTATTTAATTCAAGTCTCACAAGATCTCAATTAAATCCTAACCAAACTATTTGCTTAAAATAATAAAACCATGCAGTAAGCATGATTATCAAATTATCTTAATACTCAAATAATTTAGAACCTCAAAAATTAATCAGATTCAAATTGAATTTAAACAACAAATGGAAAATAGAAAATAAAATACAAATAGCAAATTTGAAAAGAGAATTGGAGGGAAACTTACCTGGCCGTGCAGCCCAACAGCAGCCCAGTACCACCTCCACTTACCAGCCCAGCCTAAGCCCACCGTATCGATTCGCTTTAAGGATCGTGCGAGGGAAGAAGCTGTCTTCGTCTTCCTTCCCGGCGTCGACAACGCAGAGTGGAGCTTCGGCCACGTCCTCGACGGGGATAAGAACGCCGCCGGACGCCAACGAGTCTCTCAGAGCCTCTCCAAAACTTCTCTGCGTCCGAGTCTATCCAGAGACGAAGTGATTCGCGCCCGAAACCTAACCGCCGTGTCCGCAGCATCCTGGCCGCCAACGACGAATTGCCGTCGATGCTGAGCTCTCCTTGAGCTATAAAACCACCCCAAGCACCGTAGTAAAACCCTAATTCTTCGCCGCCCTTTCTCATGCTCTATAATCCCCTCAAACCCTCAGTAGAACTAGAACCATGGCCGGCCAGTTCTCCGGCTAGCCGACGGTAGAAGCCACCCCTTGCTCCGTGAAGCGTTCGAGGAGAAGCGCCTGGTCGTGCTGATCACCCTCGAGCAAGGAATCGAAGATTGGAGCCTCCAATCGACGCCATCGACCTTTTCCCTTTCTTCGGCCATCGCCGGGAATGGCGAACTGGAGCTCGTCTCCGACCACCAAAGGCCTCGTCGAGCACACCAGCAGCCTCAGGGTGAGCGTGCGCATCTCAGGGACTCTTCTTTTCGTCTCGGCATCACCTCTAGCATTCGATTGATTCATCGCCGCCGTGCGCCGCCGCAGTTGCTGCTCACCGGAGCAACTCCGGTGACCATTTCGAGGGGGCGCTGCCACCAGTAGATTCGCCATCGTCTTCTCGTTCGAATGCAACAAGCCGCTCGTCCCAGGAAGCCCTAGATCGCCAGAAACGCTGTCGCCGACGATCACCGGAGGTTCTCCGGCGAGGTGACGTGGCCGGTGGGGTCTATTCCTTGTGTTGACTCGGTCCACTGCAAACGAGGCAGATGACTGGGACTTGGTCCCACCTGTCTGTGTCTAGGGGTAGCAGTGAACGGGTATGTTTAGTATTTTCGTTTAATTTCAAATTCCAGTAAAATACTGAAACTTTGCAAAATTATAGAAAATTCATTTCAACTCAGAAAAAAATAAATAATATACCAAAATGCTCACAAAAATAAACTCTATTCAAATAAAATATAAAACAAAAATATGTGTCAAAATAAAAATTCACTTATTTTTAACCTTATTAGTTATGCCATTTCAATTATTTAAAATACAATTTGAATTCAATAATTAGTGAAGTTATAAAAATTAAATTTTAACTATTCAGTAACTAAGTAAAATGTTAAGATTAATTTTATTTACCATAATTGCATTAACTTAATTATTAGTGGTAGTTCATGAACCCTAATTTGCAAATTACTATTTTCTATTTTCTTTAAATAATAATAAGTCAATAAAATACTATAAGACCAATATTAATTTAGTAACTTAAATATTGTGAACTTAAATAATTTTAATTTGCAAGTTGTTATTTTTAAAACCTAGTAATAATTGTTAAACCCTTATCTCTGAATTAAAACTAATTAGGAGTTACTCTAATTATTAAATCTTGTGAAAATTAATAAAATGTCAAAACATCACTAATTTTGATTCAAAGTAATTATTAATCACAACTCTATTACCAATCATCATTTTAGGAGTTGTACCATAATTTAGAAACCCTAGTTTCAATTTGAGTAAGACCTGGATCCCATTATTTCATGTGATCATGTGAATTTCACTTTACATAGAGAACCTTATTATGTGACCAACAAATGCAAGTCATGATCCACCAACATAGAACCAATTCACATGAGTAATCATTTCATGTCTCTATTTCCAATTTAAAACCTATATGATTCACTAGTATCACCTAGATCTAAACCCTAGCTTGATACCACATGTTAGCACCATTGATCACCACTCCTATATACCACACCATTAAGATCAACTTCAATCATCAAACCCTAGTAGAACCATAATGATAAACCCTAGTACCAATCTTGTGTAGTAATACACATCACAAGCTCCTATTCCACTCAACCCTACTTAGTAAATGATAAACCACTTAGCTAGAAACCATTAGAGATTATTTAGTAAAGCAAATGTGAAGCCATAGTAAACCTAATAGCAAACCTATAGAACCATCTTAAATAAACATCCTTTGATATGATGTATATGGGAAACCATAGTAATAACCTTACCAATACTTGCTATATAGAAACCCATTCTATTTAAGAACCCAACTAGTGTCTATTAGTATAACTAAATGAACTCAATAGTAAACCCTAGAGTTACATAGCTCCTATGTATAGTAGTTCATATTCTTATTTAACCTGTTCTTCAAAAGTTATTCTTTTGAAGTACAGATGTCAATCAAACCATAGAAGCCATAGTTCTTCTTTGAAATACACATTATTTCTTAATTAACATGTTCTTCAAAAGTTATTCTTTTGAAGTATAGTATAAGTAATCGTCAACCATGACCTATAGAACTTAAAATTGACAAATGTCCTTTACATATTATTCCACCACTATTCTTTATGTGTATAATTGTTATAATGTCTTACATCACTTGGTTATGATGCTAATATAACCAAACCCTAATAAGAACCTTGTTTGAGAACCATTCTAAAAATGCAACCAACCCTAAAGAAATCTTTACAACTCATACATCCTAAATCATTGAGGTTAGGTTACACTCGGGACGATTGCATCTCATACTATGAATTATAGCATCTTTGCCAGTTCTTTAAACATTGTCCTTACCGGACAATGATGGTATTTCAGAATTTGGAGTTCTCACGTATCGAAGCTTTTGCCTGCATAATCTTGCAGTCAAGAAAGGCAAGTTCATCGCTTGCTCATGTCATTTGATTATTTGTATCAAACTATATGCAAAGTACTATACTTATCACTCATGCATTGAAAAGCAAAGTATTATTTTACAATTATGAATATGACTATGTGGTGGGCAATGGAACCATGGTATGTGTTGATATGGTGGAGGTTCCATTGCATGGGTACTACTCATCTAGGACTAAGTACCAATGCCGTCCAGTGATTCTAGCGCCGTACATATCGCGTTATCCATAAGATCTATAATGGCTCTGGGGAAGTCAGCTGTATCTTTTCCCTTCTGCACGCCAACGGATCGGAGAGCCGGTGGGGTGCTGGAGGCACTGCCGCAATAGGTTGGGATATCCTTTTAAATCCCCATCCAGTAGTGATGATAAGCTCTTCGATCTATGATGGATTGTCCGGAGTACACCATGAGTAAAGCCGTATTATCGGGGGAAGTCTACTGGAGGTGTACGGTTGGACAAAAGGGTGGGTTTGCAGGGTCGCGGAGAAGGCAGTGATTGGCTTGGATCTTATGCTGGGCCTCACACCAAAGGAAGTGTGGATGGGGACATACTCTCGGCCGGCAACAAAGTTAAGATCTCTTGTGGGGTAAAGTAACGCACCTCTGCAGAGGGTATCAAGAATTGTGACTGTCACTCCCCGTTCCGGAAGGGAAGCTGCGAACGCGGCAGGAAAGGAACTCCACGAAGTTATGTTCAACTCCGTGAAGACCGACGGGCATAGTTTTCAGAATAAAATAAACCTTTTGAAGAAATGATTACAAAAACTTGCATTGGCCTATGACTTTCCGGTCTATGGCTGTAGCTAGTGCATGATACACATATTTCCTAATATGAACTTGCTGAGTACGCTCGTACTCATTCTATCCCATTTGAACCCCCTTCTTAGATCAAGGCACCGAAGGAGAAACTACCGTGGAACTCGAAGACAAGGGAGTCAACTGCAACAAGATGAAGAATCCAATCAAAGAAGTCAATGGAGTCAACTTCTGCATCAGCTATTATGGAAACCTAGACTAGTAATAGAAGGGAACTTTTCCCTAATCCTAGCACCTAAGTAGCTAGATTTCTATAGCAAGCCAGGTAGCTCTTAAACTTGAGTTAGCAATAGGATAGACTACGAGTCGTTCTTCTGGAGCTTTATTTGAAGTTTTACCTCACTGTAAAGTAGGAGGTTGTGTTGATCTTCTCTAAACAGTTCGTGTGTACTTCTATAGACATACCTTGGACTCGCATATGTTTCTGTTGTACCACTCTGAGAGATGTAATATGAGTGGAACGGTGTTTCACTTGTGTTATGTCAACGACTTGTGTACTACACCATGCAGTGGTACGCTGGGTCACCGCAACCATCCATGTTTTAAATCAGGAAATAGAATAAGAAGCTCATTGTTGTCCATTATGCCAAACTAGTGTAAACAAGAAACAAAAAGATGCAATTGCAGGATCTAAAGGAAATAGCTTCGAGCACAAACACAATGGCGCCTGTAAAAGTACCGTTACCCGGAACCGGAGTATGAGTGCCTTTTACCTTTCCTCCCCGGCAACGGCGCCGTAAAAGTGCTTGATGTCTACGGGAGCTTCTATTCTTGTAGACAGTGTTGGGCCTCCAAGAGCAGAGGTTTGTAGAACAGCGAGCAAGTTTCCCTTAAGTGGATCACCCAAGGTTTATCGAACTCGGGGAGGAAGAGGTCAAAGATATCCCTCTCATGCAACCCCGCAACCACAAAGCAAGAAGTCTCTTGTGTCCCCAACACACCTAATAGGTGCACTAGTTCGGCGAAGAGATAGTGAAATACAGGTGGTATGAATAAATATAAGCAAGTAGCAACAGCACTGGAAAAGTGCTTTGCTGTCCAGACTCGGCGTGTGATGGATGGTGGTAATATTGCAGGAAGTACGGATGCAAGAAAACGAGTAAACAAGCAGCGATAGCAGATATTTAGGAACAAGGCCTAGGGATCATACTTTCACTAGTGGACACTCTCAACATTGATCACATAACGTAATAAATAGATAGATGCTAGACTCTACACCCTCTTGTTGGATGATGAACACCACTAATCGTGTAGGATTACACGAACCCTCAATGCCGGAGTTAACAAGCTCCACAATATTCGATGTTCATGTTTAAATAACCTTAGAGTGCATGACAGTATCAACATAACCAAACCAAGTACTAACATAGCATGCACACTCGTCACCATCACACTACGAAAGGAGGCATAGATCACATCAATACCATCATAGCAATAGTTAACTTCATAATCTACAAGAGATCACAATCATAGCCTACGCCAAGTACTACACGATGCACACACTGTCACCATTACACCGTGCAGGCTTTAATAACATCACTAGAGTAGCACACAGATAAATTGTGATACAAAACACATTGCAATCATAAAGAGATATAAATAAGCACTTCACTATGCTCTTCATAACAGTGAATAAGTATTCTGTGAAATATAGCCTAAGAGACCCACACGGTGCACACACTCGTCACCTTTACACACGTGGGACAAGGAGTCTCCGGAGATCACATAAGTAAAATCCACTTGACTAGCATAATGACATCTAGATTACAAGCATCATCATATGAATCTCAATCATGTAAGGCAGCTCATGAGATTATTGTATTGAAGTACATAGGAGATAGATTAACCACATAGCTACCGGTACAGCCCCGAGCCTCGATGGAGAACTACTCCCTCCTCATGGGAGACAGCAGCGTTGATGAAGATGGCGGTGGTGATGATGGAGAAGCCTTCCGGGGGCACTTCCCCGTCCCGGCGGCGTGCCGGAACAGAGACTCCTGTCCCCCAGATCTTGGCTTCGCGATGGCGGCGGCTCTGGAAGGTTTCTGCGGGTTTCGTCGATCGTGAAAGGGTTTTCACGACGGAGGCTTTAAATAGGCGGAAGGGCAAGGTCGGTGGAGTCCTGGTGGGGCCACACACCAAGGCGGCGCGCCCTACCCCCTGGCCGCGCCGGCCACAAGTGTGGGCCCACCAGGGCTCCCCTCTGGCGGCTCTCGGGTGTTCTGGAAGCTTCGTGTGAAAATAGGATGCTGGGCGTTGATTTCGTTCAATTCCGAGAATATTTCCTTACTAGGATTTCTGAAACCAAAAATAGCAGAAAACAGGAACTGCCACTGCGGCATCTCGTCAATAGGTTAGTTCCAGAAAATGCATAAATATGACATAAAGTATGTATAAAACATGTAGATATCATCAATAATGTGGCATGGAACATAAGAAATTATCGATACGTCGGAGACGTATCACATATCTCATTTTGTCTCCTTGCAGCGAGATCATCACTACTCCGGCTCCTGCGCCTATGCTTCGCTTAGATCCATCGAAATACATTGTCCATGAACCCGGGTGCCGCTGGAATTTGCGACTGAATCCAATCGACCAATAAATAGGGAAGGACCTGGGACTTGATAGATGTTCGGTTAACATAAGAAATGTCATGTGGTGCTAACTCGATAGACCATTGAGACACTCTGCCTGTGGCATCGGGGTTGGTGAGTATGTTCTTCAGTGGAGCCTCGGTGACAACGATAATCGGATGCTCCGCGAAGTAATGCCGTAACTTTTGTGTTGTCCTCCACACGACATATGCTAACTTCTGGTGGTGAGGGTACCATTGTTTTGCGGGTGTGAGTACTTCGGTGAGGTAATAAACGGGGTGTTGTACGCCATGGACTTTTCCTTCTTCTGCGCGTTCGACTACAAGTGCAATGGTGACGACTTGAATAATTGCGGCTATATATAATAGCATTGGCTCCCTGTCCTGTGGAGTCACGAGGATTGGAGAAGTTGACCAGACCTTCTTCAAGTTGTCGAAAGCATCTTGCGCCTCTACTGTCCATTCAAACTTTTCGGATTTTGTCATCAGTTGATAGAATGGCAAAGCCTTTTCCCCCAGTTTTGCAATAAACCTACTAAGAGACGCTAATCACCCTGCCAATTGTTGCACCTGTTGTAGACTCTTGGGTGGCTCCATGTCGAGGACAGCCTTAATCTTTAAAGGATTAGCTTCTATTCCTCTAGCTGAAATAAAATACCCGAGTACTTGGCCTCCTGGTACCCCGAAGAAGCATTTCTTCGGGTTCAGATTGATTTTGTATCTGTCGAGATTGTCAAAAGTTTCTCTCAAGTCATCAATGAGTGTCGCCGTGTTTTTGGTTTTGACGACGATGTCATCGATGTAAACCTCAATATTTCGGCCAATCTTCTCCCCGATGCAGGCTTGCATGCACCGCTGATAGGTTGGACCAGCAATTTTTTAATCCAAAGGTCACGGCGTTGTAGCAGTAAACACCATGTGGAGTTATGAATGCAGTTAACTCCTGGTCTTATTTTTTGAGCTTGATCTCATTATATCCTGAATAAGCATCAAGAAAGGAGAGGCGATCACATCCTGCTGTGGAGTCGACTATTTGGTCGATGCGAGGCAACGGGAAGTGATTCTTGGGGAAATGCTTGTTGAGGCTTGTGAAGTCGATACACATACGAAGAACTATCGTATATTTCTTTGGCACCATGACTGGATTAGCTACCCATTCAGCTTCCTTGAGCTCTCGAATAAAACCAGCTTTGTGGAGCTGATTAACTTCTTCGCCAATAGCTTTTCTTTTGGGTTCTGAGAAACGACGCAACGTCTGCTGTACAGGTTTGGCTTTGGGGTCAACATTGAGGGCGTGCTCAACGAGTTCCCTGGGAATACCGGGCATGTCAGATGGTTCCCATGCAAATATTTTCCAACGCTCACGGAGGAACTCGATGAGCGCGCTTTCCTATGCGATGGTAAGATCTGCCGATGTGTTGACCGTTTTCTTTGGATCAGAGGGGTGCACTTGATGCTTCTTTACTTCCTTGGCAACGTCGAACTCGTCGGACTTTGTGTTCTGATTATCGGTAGGTGGTTGTGTATGATCGGTAATCACATCGAGTGCATTGAGTTCTTCTCTGACTCCAAACTTGGAGGCGATCTTCGGGAAATCTCTATCGTAGTTATCAGAACGAGAAAAACTCCCGTGAACAGTTTTATTGTCTGGCATCTTCAATTTCAAATATGCGTAATGGGGAACTGCCATGAACTTGGCGAATGCTGGCCTGCCGAGGATGGCGTGGTACTGCGATTCCCAATCTACCACCTTGAACTCAGGTTTCTCCTTCCTGAAGTTGTTGGGTGTGCCGAAAACAACATCCAATGAAATTTTACCAAGGGGTAAGCGGGTCGGGTTGGGTTGATGCCATGGAAACTAGTGTCAGATTCTTTTAACATATCGACTGACAATCCCATTGCTTTCATTGTACTTGCAAACAAAAGGTTTAGACCACTTCCTCCATCCATGAATAATTTGCTCATGTTGTATCCTCCGATCAGTGCTTCAAGGACTAGGGCTTCGTGACCGCGCCTTGGAACGACTATCGGGTGATTTGCTCTACTGAACTGAATGTTTTGATTCGACCAATCGATATAATCGCGTACCGCTGCCATAGCTACTTCTGCGAATTTTATATCCCATGAAAACTTCTTGGCCTCCCTCTTTGAAAAGCTAGTCTTGTGAATCATGTTCACTTGCCCTCGAGATGCAGGGTAAACTTCAGTTGGTATGTAGATATCTTGGTCTGGCACATATTGCTGTTGCTGAGAGTAATTGTAAGTTGCTGCTCTTCCTTCCGTCAAACGAGCTTTTGCTTCCGAATCAGACCTTAGTTCTTCACACAGCTTCTGAATGTCGAGCAACTGCCAACAATCTTTGAGCAAATGCGTGGCCTTCTCGATGTTATCTTTTTGTTCAATATAAGAGTGCAAGTAACATGGTGCGACAAGCTGCTCTGTGGCTGGCAAATAAGGTGCACGGCTGTGGTTCTTGCTTAATTGTGCGCTATAACACCCTTTGTCACACTGGCGAAGACGATTCGTAGCTCATTTTCTTCATCGCAGTGAAGATCCCTTCGCCTCTTCCATTGCTCCTCTCTGTTACCGAAAATACTTCGCCTGCTCCTGTTGCTGTTCCCAGGCAGGCCCACTGAGGCTATCGGTGGGACAATGGTTTTTGGAGTCGAAGTTTCTTAAGCTTGATGCAGATGAATTTGGAAGTCGAAGGAACCCTCCGGAATCAACGATGAAGTGGACACCGCCGAAGGTTGCGTCCATATTGCTACGCAACTCCGAAGGGATCAGACGCGACACTTAAGCGCATGGAGTGAACTCGAAGGAGCCGCAATGAACATAATTTCTTGGGCTTGAAGGTGTTGGTGAAGTCAGCACGAACGTTGCTGATGTGACCGAAGCTGCTGATGACATGCCTTGTACCGATAGGTTTCCCACAGACGGCGCCAATTATCGAGGGTGCTCCTCGGCAATGCCCACCTTTTGGGGCTTAGGGTTGAAGGAATCCTGCAGGCTGACACGAGACATCGGATACCAAACAGACAGGGAGAGAGATTTACCCAGGTTTGGGGCCCCCGATGACGTAAAAACCCTTACTTCCTGCTTGTCTGATCTTGATTATCGAAATTATCAGGTTACAATGGGGTAGCCGAAGGCTAAGACTAAGATCTCGTCGAGAGTCTAAGATTTCTAATGACCTAGCTCTTGACTTGGGGTAAATCTGGCTGTGGTGATTGTGTGTGTGTGTCTCGGCAGACCCTCTCCTGGCCCTTATATTGCAGGCACGGTCTCGAGAGTTCTGTCCAGGTTCGACTAGGTTACAAAGAGTTTCTATGTCTAAACTTTCCTTGTTCTTCATCTCCTTGCCTTGTTCATCAAGTATCTTTCTCCTGAACCAACGTATCATCCCACCTTGGTCGGTGGATGATCTTCATGGGCCCCTAGTTGGGCCGTAGGAGGTAGCATAATATTGGTTACCCGAAGGGTAATGCCCACATCAACAATCTTTTCAGGAGCAAATCCACAGCCCGGATGCTTCCGGACTCTTTTGCCCACCTAGGGTTTCCAAGAAATCGTAGAGAGCAAGTATCTCGAAGAATAGAGATGGGAACAAGATTTGTCTTGGTTGAATTATAGATCAAGAACTCCTCTAGCATTTCCCTGGAGGGATTCGAGTTTGGGTGGAGGAGGAGGAGGGATATTTGAGGCTTTTGGTGTTTCTAACAATAGAGTATGAGAGAGAGAGAGCTCAAGAACAGTTTGTAGTGTAGTGCCTAAGTGTTCTGAGCTAGGTGAAGGGGTATTTATATGACCACTTGAAATCCAGCCGTTGTGACTTGTCCAACTCAGCTTTTTGGAGGAGGCCGGTGCACCGGGCCAGGGGCCGAACCATCCGGTGCAGAAGCCGGCACCACCGGACCACACACCGGGCCACCCGGTGGAAACCGGGCCGTGCGCCGGGCCAGCACTGGGCGAGGGTGGAATACCCCCTGGATAGTGCCCGGGTAGCACCGGTGCCAGGGCCGATCAGCGCCGGGCCAGCGGGCGCCATGGCCGGCACCGCTGGACCACAGGCCATCCTGAAGGGAAAGTTCCTTTCCCCTTTTTCATCGAAGTGGGGGTTCTCCCTTTACCTTCTTCTTCCATTGATACACCATTATGTCTGTTAGACTAATACCTGAGAATCATCTTGTAGGCATGCATTAGTCTGATTACTCTAGCTACAGTGTCATTGTTACCAAAATAATGGATAAGGTTAAATACCCTTACAAAGAGAGAAATAGATCAAGCTACTGCCACAAACCAATAGTCTAGAGGTGGACTACCCCCCTTCATCATGGTGTTGATGCGGAAGACATTGGAGAAGATGGAGATCCCTCCGGTGGCGGCTCCAACAGAGTTCCCCCCTCTAATCTTCGTTGTTGCTGCCTCTTCTTTAGTGTTTCGGTGTTTCTGTGGCGCTCTCCTCAAGGAAAACCCTGGGGGGTCATATATATATAGGTTTTTTTAGGTCAAATGAAGTTGTTGGGCGCAAGATTGAAGCGAATCGAACGGTCGATGATGAATAGGGTAGGTGGTGCCCCCCTGATGGGCTCGGCACCTGGTATCTTTTAGGCGCCAAGCCCTTAATCTTGAGGTCATGTTCTCCAACTACTTCTCGTGATGAAATATTGAGATCTTTGAAATCCTAGCTCAATTTGACTCTGCATAGGATCCTAAAAGTGAAAAATACGCAAAACAGGGTTTTCCCGTTCTGCAGAGTTACAACCAAAATAAAGAGGATCATTGGCAAATCCCCATAAATCAATATAAAACATGAAAATAAGATCATATATGTTGCAAATATGTGGGAATATGTGTTAATAAAGGTGCAAAGTTCATGTATGCATTTTACATGCATCACTTGTCTGCTCGTCCATATCATCTTGAATCAAAAAATAGTGTCATCAACAAATTACAACATAGCAATACCTTTATCAAACAGGTTGGTAGCTAAATCTATAATGAGGCCATTATGCTGGGCAAGGTCTATCATCTTAACCATACTATTAGAAGACATGTTGAAAAGGAAAGGAGCAAAAGGGTTTCCCTGTCTCACACCTTTGCAACTGGCAAAGTATGGCCCAATCTTATCATTGACTTTCACACTCAAAGTTCCATTTGAAACCACTTTCCTAAGCCAGGTCAACCAGTTATCACTGAAACCTTTTTGTTTACAACAATCAAACAATAATTCCCAGTTAACTTTGTCGTAGCCTTTTTCAAAGTCTATTTTTAAGACAACCCCTTGATGTTTCCTGAATTCCCAGTTATATATATATATATCCCTTTGATATAGGTTGTTTGGCAGGGAAGTAGGAGCTTGTTCATGACTGGTTCAGCTCTGAGAGTAAGAACCTTGGTCAAAATTTTAAATAACACATGTAGAAGACAAATTGGCCTCGATTTTTAGATTGAATTAGCCTAATCACTTTTGGGGATCAAAGTTATAATACCATAATTGATTCTGTCCATATCAATCTTGTGATCAAAGAAATCATCAAAAACATCCATCAAGTCATTTTTATGATGTCCCAACTTTCTTGATAAAATTCTGTAGGAATTCCATCCGGGCCAGCAGCTTTATTCCTCTCCATATGGTCAATTACATCTCTAACTTCTTTATATGTATTTTTTTTGTCCATGGAGATTCCATCAAACTCATTAAGTTTCTCTTCATCACCCCAGACATCACAGTTTAACCTAACACCAGCATCAACAACATGTCCAAAAAGCATCATAAAAATCACTGGCATGAGACATCAAATTTTCGTCACCCTGGTTGACACTGTCACCTTTTTTTAGAGAGAAGATGGTTCTTTTTCTCTTGCAGCCATTGGAGGCTCTATGGAAAAAAGGTAGTATTACTGTCCCCTGCAACAACCATTTTTCTCTCGATCAAACTTTCTTCCATGTACAAAATTTTGATCAATTCCTGGTAAATTTGAAATTTCCTTCTGATATTTTCTGCAGACAATCAAGACATTTCTTCCATTTTCTGTAACTCCCCTAACTCCAGAGAAATTTCACTTTTCCTCCTGATATCGATACCCCTCAAGTTAGCCCCCCAGCCTTTTAAACCTAGCTTGATATTTTTCTGCAATTTTTCCAAACTGTTGCGGGCATAGACATGTTGGTGCCAAATTATATTCACTCTACGGAGGAAGTCATCTTCTTTGAGCGAACTTTTCTCAAATATGAACTCTCTGCTTTTGTTGTGATGTGTTTCCATAGTGTCAAGAATAAGTGGATTATGATTTGATATTTCCCTGACAAGCTTCTGCAGTAAGAGGAAAAAGGTCCTCCCATGAACTGCTCATCAAAAATTTGTCCAATTTCTCCAAACTGGGATCAACCTGATTATTTGACCAGGTATAGCCCTCTAGACAGGTGAATCTCCTTGAGAGCATAAGTGTTTATGATTGAGTTGAAAATATTAGACCATTTTTTGCATCTCATGATTTTGTTCTTTTCAAAAGAAAATATCAACAAATTGAAAGCCCCTCCAATCAAAAGGGGAAGGGATTGATCACTGCAAATATTCCCAAGTTTTGTCAGAAAGTCTTCTTTATCCTCAACATGTGCATCACCATAAACTATGATCAAGCACCACTTCAGACAGAGCTTTAAGTCCATCAAAATTACTTTTATATGGAATCTTCCCACATAGGTGTCACAAATGGAGAATCTGGATAGCCTAAAACCACCTAGAATTCCACCACTCCTCCCAACAGAACTAATCCACTTGCACTCTAATTTTCCCGCGGGGTCAATTTTCCTGAAGAAAGCAGCTGAATAATCCTTCTTGACACTTTCTTGGAGCCCAATAAAATCCAGCTCCTGATCTTTCAACAAATCTAACAATAAAATGCTCATCCCTTTTTCCCAACCCCCCTGCAATTCATAGATGCACCTATGATTAATACTTTAGATTCATCTTTCTTCTCTTGATTCCAGCACTTAGTTCACAAAACTATAACTAAGTCTATTAAACCACCGCATTTTGTCAAATAATACCAAACTTTTGGGTAACTTGTTCCGGGGAACTTAAAACTCAGGATTTAGTTTTTTAAGTAACCATGTATTCCATTAATGTAAAAAGAGATTACAAAAGCTCCTCATGGAAACTACCAAAGGCACAGTGTAGGGTTTAGTTAGTGTGACACAATTTTCGACAAGCCAGACAACATACCACACATTAGAGAAGGTGATTCTCCTTTGGCATATTTCCTCCAGACCACCTATACATGGACCAGACTTGAACCAAACTGTTTGGAAGTTTGGACAAAATTTGTTTGAAAACTCAAATCTTTCTTTAAAAAAACATAGTAGCAGTTTTTAGATTTGCTATCTTCCAAATTTCGATTGAATTTTGGGCGAATGTTACAAGAAATGCAAAACAATCAAAGCGGCTGGGCAATATGATCTCAAGATTCTGGTTTAGTCATGTAGTTTTGAATTGTTAGACTTTTTTTAGGATTCAAAAGAATTGAATTTTGAACAAAGGCTCAAAGTTAAAAAAATGTGAAAACCAAAATGTCAAACTCGATAAATCGTGCGATTTAGATCTTTGAAACAACTTACTCAAAAGTTGTGGTGGCTTAATAAAGTCTCATTTGGTTATGGTTTAATGACACCCCGCAGTATGGTAGTGTGTATGCCTAAAACCAGTACATTGGCTGTAATATCATCTTATATTATGGGACATATGGAGGACTTACTAGAATATCTAGTTTAATTTCTGCCAAGCAATTTAATTGGGCCTAAAATTTGGAAATATGATCATTCAACCCAACCTAAGGCCTATACACTCAAACTTTGTTGAGGTTGAAATTCCACGAAGATACATATACCCTAAGGTCTAGTCATGTTACAAAATAAAAAAAAAGGAATAAAAAGGTTCAAAAAATGACAAAAACAACACCAATAGATATTGCATTTAGTTTTATGCATTCATAAAAGTGAATCAATTTGTTCTTATAATTTGCAAACTATATAAATTGTAAGAATAAATTAAAACAATGAAAAATAAAGTGGACCAGGATGAAGGATGACATCAAAGGTAAAACACCGAGAGGCATAGCTAAACGCAGAGACTTGGTTTGTCCTTGACTTTAGGCCTCTTATACTTCTCGAGGGAAAAGCGTAAACCTTCACATCACGCTTTCGCTCGTATATTTGTTACCATTATAATAGCTCTATTGATCAGATTATTGAGGATTTGAATTTCCTATGAATAAATCAGTTTGAACTCATTTTAGTGGGAATATTTGTGGTCTTTCTAACGATGCTCCCCTGATCCTTGTATCTCTGGGCCGTTTAGGACTTTATTAATTTAAAATCAGGTGTAATGCCTTTTGTTCAAAAAATGCAAGGCTTCAATTTCACACCTACGCAACTTCTACTTGATTTAATTGGTAAAAATTGTATGCTGCCACATGAAAAACAAAAGATATTTTCCCAAAAGGTGAGAATGCGATATTTCCTTAGTACAAACGAATCCTTGTGTAAAAATATTATATGACTCAATCCTACAAATGAATCGACTCGTGGGAGAAAACTTGCTAAGATTTCCTTCCTCTGAACTTCTTACGTAGATCCTTCGAACCAAAGACATTCTAATATGAATTCATACTTTGTTCCCTTTTTTTTTAAGAAGTTCAAAGCCCATTCTCCCATTTCTTATGCCTTGTGTGGTAACTTTTTCGAAACATTGGATTTCATGTACTCCTCTTTCCTCTTGCCGCATCCAAATGCACCACCAGATTTTTTTCGAAAATGGGGATGTCCCGAGCAACCCGAAAGGCACCACTGCATAAATTCATGTTATTTAAGATCCTAAAAAATCGATGGTAGATGCCATTAGAATCAGGGTTTGTTTGATTCAAAGGATTTTCAAAGAGTTTTTTTTGTAGGATTCTTACCCACAAGAATTCCTATAGAGGTCATTTGATTCAAAGGATTGAGCCCTCCAAAATTCCTATAAATTGCTTTCCTATACTACACTCAAATAGCATTTGAAGCAAGAGGTTAGACCACTTGGAAAAAATTCTATATGTGTATAATAACTATAGCATGTATTCAATCTTTACAGAAATTTCCTGCGTTTTTCCTGGTGCAACCAAACGACTTATGCAACTAATTCATGCGTTTTTATTCCCGTACGATTTCACATGTCATGGCATATTATTCCTGTGTTTTTTCCTATTCATGTGCTTTTAAATTCTTTTGAATCAAACAAGCTCTCAGTATTTTATTATTCCTACATTTTATTTTTGGCGATCCAAAAGAACCAATCTTTTTTCCAGGCTTTGGTTAAATTTGTATTTTCAAAAAGGATGGAGACTGGGTAGCATAGCTGTGCTCTTGTATAAGATAAACCGAGCCCTATCTTCACCAATCCCTCTCTCTCCCTCTCCTGAAGATCATGGGAAGCTGAGGAAATTAGAATCCAGTCCTCTTTACAGTAGTCTGTTTCTAGCCCCAACATGTCCCAACCAGGTAGGAACGTTCCATGTCTGATTGTCCTACATCACGGACGGGAGGACTAAGTGGGTCAAAACAGTCTGAATGTGGATTATTCGTGGGAAAGCTAGGAGAATTTAACAAGAAAACTTTTACGCTTACTATTCGATAGTGACAAACACGAAGCAGCAGCAACGGGTCACACTACGTTGACCTATGTGCCAGAAAAGGAAACGTTCGTGTACCGCAGTGCGTTCCCTTCTGGGGTAGGGGTCGTGGCTCGGCTCGAACAGGCTCGGTAAAACTCGAGGCAAGCCAGGCTCGGCTTGGTGAAAAAAAATGTTTTCCAGGAATTGGGCTTGAGGCTCTGCTTGCCAGGCTCGAGGCTCGGCTCGATGGGCTCGCGAGCCAGCTGACACAGCCCAAGCAGCACACCCCTCCTCGTCTTCCCCACGCAATTCCCTTCCGGCTCTTCCGTGTACGATCACGTTCTCTCGTACACTCAGTAGCGTTAGCGTCGGCGCCGTCATCGCCAGCGCCGCCATATCGTCCTCCAATGGACTCTATTTAAAATAGCCGGCTATAGCCCATAGCCGCGAATTTTTTTGAAGCTATGAAAGGCTATAGCCGGGCTATAGCGGGCTATAGCGATATAGCCGATTTGCTAAATAATGAAAAAAATTGGTCAGCATATAGTCATATATATATATATATCAATAATTCACAAATTAATAACATAATAACATCTTCACATACGAGATACACATAATAGTTCACACATAGTTAAATACATAGTTTTGTCCAAATATTACAACATCATTATGTAATTTAGGACATAGTTATGCTTGCCGCTCGGCTTGGTGGCTATTTCGCCAAGCAAATGAGCCGGTCGATTGAAATTTTTGGTATAAAATTTTGGACCCATTGAGCGGGAAGTTAGCGGCTATGCGGCTAAATTAAGGCTAAATAGCCTTAGCCGGGCTATTAGCGGCTATTTCTGTTTTAGCATCTAAAGCCTCTAGCTATAGCCGCGGGCCTCGCGAAAGGCTATAGCCGGGCTATAGCTGGGCTATAGCCTATAGCTGGGCTATAGCCGGCTATTTTAAACAGAGCCAATGGATCCGCCAACCCCTGCTGCCCTGTTCGGCTGTTCCTCCCGCACCATTCCCATCACACGCATCTGGTGCCGCTCGTCTAAAGTTCGCGGTGGCATACGGCCATCCGCCGCCGTCCGTCCGGGGCAACGGGCTGCTCGATCTTTGGTCTTCCCTGTGTTTGGGGTTTTTTTTGTTGTAATCGGGTGCCCATCAATTTCCAGGGAAGGCGTGATCTATTCTTGACCTGCTTGTTGGTATCCTCGTCCGTGCTGAATTCTAAACAGTTGAAATCCTAAATTCCTGATGGAATCATCTGCGGTAGCAGAATTTGGCTACAGTTTTGAAGCCTCCTTTTGCTATGAAAGAATTGGAACTAGCATGGTATAGATCAATGGGCATATTGTCTAAGCTTCTTGTCGTCAATGTGACTTCCCAGATAGAAGTAGATGGCTTGCGACTGATTGACCAAAGAGCTACTAAACATGGCATCATCAAATGATACAAGTCTTATACATTTATATGTACAAGGCTTATACATTTATATGTACAAGGCTTATACTGCAGCAAATGCTCTCAGCCTGAAAGTTATTTCATGTCGTAGTACAACAATGATTTCTAAAAACATGAGACTTCATATGTGTTATGACTTATGACTGAAATGGTATTGTAACCTCTATATGTACGCCATTTAACTAAGTACATATATTTGTGTTTTCAACTTGTTAATATACCATTGTTATGGATATTGGTACTTTGTGAGACTTGTTAGACTATATTCTGCACCTATGCATACATTTATATGATTTCTAGTTGTTGATTATAGTTGCAAATTGTTGGGTATGTAGCAAAATAATGGTAAGAAAAATTCTTGCATCGAGCCTTCGAGCCGGCTTGCGAGCTTCATCGAGCGGGCTTGTCGAGCCTCGAGCCTTGATCGGAGGGTTTAGGCTTGGCTTGTCTGTCCTTCGAGCCGAGCCGAGCCCAAGCCAAGCCTTGTCGAGCCCGAGCCGAGCCTCGAGCCTCAAGCTTTGTGTCCACCCCTATTCTAGGGAGAGTGCTGCTTCGGACGAAAACGAAGTTAGTTTCAGGAATAGATGAATTATATTTAAAAATCAGATCATCTTCAACAGACAATGTAAAATGTGACACCATAAAGAAGTTTTCATCACATATTTTTGTATGTTGCTAGTCTTTAGGGCACTAAAAGTTTTTCTGCAATTTCAGGTGATGTAAAATAGGGCACCTGTGCTCTAACAAGCGATGTAAAATAGGACACATTTCGATACAAAAAAATCATATGAAGTTCTAAAATTTGCACATTTTAAATAAAATTCACGTCGACATATAGTTGAACATTGTCATTTCGATAGTAAATAGTACTATGATAGTTCCATACATAGATAGTTTAATTTATACAGCACATAGATGCTTCGACACTTCGGCACTAGATAGTACTATGACACATCGATACTTTGACAAGAGGTAGTTCTACAACATCACGAATCACAATTTTATATTACAAACTCATAAGTCAACAAGAATGAGAGTAGCATGACAAATTCATAATTGATAACAACTCATGGTTGCTACGTTGCATAGGTTGGCCCTCCACCAGTAAGGTTCACATGTCAATATATATAAACCTGAAGGTATGAGTATACCGACGGGTATAAAGTTTTATCTATGCCCTACCTAGGACTTAATGAGTAGGGTATGAATACCAAGGTTTTGGATACGGGTCGGTAAATGTGGTTACCGACCGGTAACCGGGTTTCCCGAGCACCCCGGTAAACACTCTTACCGGCCAAAAAAATCCCGCTTTTTTTAATTTTTTGAATTTAAACACACAAAAATAGTTAAATACTATGTAGTCTAGAAGATGCAAAAGCCGAATTCATGGCTAGCTTGGTGGTTCCATTGAATTGTGGGCAACGTTAGGTTAAGCGTTCGATTTCAACGCTCTTTTCATTTTATTTTTAACGATTATTGTCCCTGTTCATGTCAAATTTATTGTCAATTTCACATAATTATATAAAAATTGTGGTCGACAGAGTTCAAGCCATCAACCTCGCGTATGTATATAGAGCAATGGACGAAGAAGGACAAGCTAGCTAGCAGCCGCGTTGTGTGAACCTCCAGTTCCGACTCAAAATAAGCATTTCTTCGAAAATTTGAATTAAAATTTTAGTTTTTGAATTTGCTTGGGAACCGGTCAGAATTTCTCGGTTACCACGGGAACCGGGAATCCCGAGCACCCTAGGGAAAAAATCCTAATTATGCAATGAGAAAATAAATTAGATGAGCCGTGGCAACGCACGGACATTCAACTAGTTATGGTGAAATCTGGAGTTTCCGGAATTTATCCTTGCATAAAATTTTTCAAAGATCCTCACATAAACCTCCGAAGACGACATCAAATGAAAAAGTTTCAATTGACAAAGTTATGGCTAATTGTATGCGCTTCATTTTAGACATAAAATTTATTCCAATCGAATTTTGGATGCCCCTGCAGATCCATATTACTGTGGAAGACACATGCAGTTTCGGGACTCTGAAAATATGTGGCGTGATTGACAAACTCCTTCCATTTATGGGGATTTAGGCCAAGGCACGACTTGATGGACTCATAAAGATAGAGGAGAGTCCTACGAAAGTTCTAGAGGTGCCCAAAAGTCCTTGGATCAAAGGGGCATCCATCATATGGCCAAGATTGCATCTCCACTTCTATATATTGAGGGGAAATCCAACTTTTGGAGGAAGCCACCCATAGACACGAAAATCCTCCTCCTTGGCAGCCGCCAAGGAGGGGGATAACTTCCTCAAGATCAGTACCATGGCCAAGGAAGAAGAAGGGGCAAGGGGCCTCAGCCCCCTAGGGTAGTCGCCGTCCTGCGCTACCGCCTCCTCCATACTGACACGCCTCTTCTCCATGGGGAGGGTCATCTCCATCACCATCTGCAACAAATCTTCACCATCCCCTACTGTAATCTCTTTGCAAACATGATGTATGATGCAATATATTATTTTTTCCATGATCTATTGTATCTCTATGTTGATGTTTGAGTAGTGACTTATTTATGGCAATTATCATATAGTTTGTTCTTGGTTCCATACAAGTATATGTTCTCTTCTATGATGATCTTGTTGTAGTAACATATGAGTGCACACATATGTTGGGGGATATACAAGGTTGTCACCATTGCATGTTTATAGGATGATGGATAGCCGGAGTTTGATAGAACCAAATCCCAAGTCTTAGAGATACATGTTGTATTAATTCATGGTTAATCAATAGAGGTATTATCATGGGAACCTTATATTTAAATGTGGTGGTTAGACTTTATGTCTTAATAATTTCCTTGTATTCTCTTAATTGTCCTTGGGATCAATCACTAGGGGTGTATTTTCTCATGTATATTTGCACCTATTCATGGCTCATCCTTAGAAGAAACAATAAAATACTATCTTTGTGCTTCATTAATTGGGACAACCAACCAAATGAAATAGCAATTTGTATAAGAACTTTCTCCCTTGGGTTATCCACCTCCACTTCGCTAGCTCTATTTTTCTTTCACTAGTTTACCTATAGTATTTTCTTCCAAAATATTATTATTTTCTAGTTAGTAGCAAAAACAACCACACCCACTATAGTTCCTAGTTTGCATAGAAGGCGATATAAGTGGGTTATAGGGATATAGAAAATAGATAGTTTACCTTCATTTCCTCATGTGTTTGAAACTCAAATACTTACTCAATTGTACTACTGTGATCCTTTGCACTTGGGGGTTATCAGTGCCCCACCCCCCTCCTCTAGACTTGTCCTTCCCCATTCCCCACCTCCGCCAGCAACGGGAGCCGTCGGGCAAAGCTCGGGCAGTGTTGGCGGCGGCGGTTTCCCCTCCTACCGTACGCTTGGAGGGCCCGACGGGGTGGGTTGCACCCTTGCCACAGTGAGGCTCATCGGGACCAACTCGGTTTGGTGCAGCTCCGGCCGTGGAGGGCCATGATACGTCTCAAACGTATCTATAATTTCTTATGTTCCATGCTACTTTTATGATGATACTCACATGTTTTATACACACTTTATGTCATTATTATGCATTTTCCGGCACTAACCTATTGACAAGATGCCGAAGAGCCAGTTGTTGTTTTCTGCTATTTTTGGTTTCAGAAATCCTACAAAGGAAATATTCTCGGAATTGGACGAAATCAACGCCCATGGTCTTATTTTTCGACGAAGCTTCTAGAAGACCGAAAGGATTACGAAGTGGGGCGACGAGGCGCCGCCACGCCAGGGCCGCGCGGCCAGGGCTGGGCCCGCGCCGCCCTGTTGTGTGGGGCCCTCGCGTCGCCCCCAAACCTACCCTTCCGCCTACTTAAAGCCTTCGTCGCGAAAACCCCTGTACCGAGAGCCACGATACGGAAAACCTTACTGAGGCGCTGCTGCCGCCAATCCCATCTCGGGGGATTCAGGAGATCGCCTCCGGCACCCTGCCGGAGAGGGGAATCATCTCCCGGAGGACTCTTCATCGCCATGATCGCCTCCGGACTGATGTGTGAGTAGTTCACCTCTGGACTATGGGTCCATAGCAGTAGCTAGATGGTTGTCTTCTCCTCTTGTGCTATCATGTTAGATCTTGTGAGCTGCCTATCATGATCAAGATCATCTATTTGTAATGCTACATGTTGTGTTTGTTGGGATCCGATAAATATGGAATACTATGTTATGTTGATTATCAATTTATCATATATATGTGTTGTTTATGATCTTGCATGCTCTCCGTTGCTAGTAGAGGCTCTGGCCAAGTTGATACTTGTAACTCCAAGAGGGAGTATTTATGCTCGATAGTGGGTTCATGCCTCCATTAAATCTGGGACAGTGACAGAAAGTTCTAAGGTTGTGGATGTGCTGTTGCGACTAGGGATAAAACATCAATGCTTTGTCTAAGGATATTTGTGTTGATTACATTACGCACCATACTTGATGCAATTGTCTGTTGTTTGCAACTTAATACCGGAAGGGGTGCGGATGCTAACCCGGAGGTGGACTTTTTAGGCATAGATGCATGCTGGATAGCGGTCTATGTACTTTGTCATAATGCCCGATTGAATATCACTTTACTCATCATGATATGTATGTGCATTGTTATGCCCTCTCTATTTGTCAATTGCCCAACTGTAATTTGTTCACCCAACATGTTATTTATCTTATTGGAGAGACACCACTAGTGAACTGTGGACCCCGGTCCATTCTTTTACATCTGAAATACAACCTACTGCAATCATTGTTCTCTGTTGTTCTTTGCAAGCAAACATTATTCTCCACACCATACGTTTAATCCTTTGTTTATAGCAAGCCGGTGAGATTGACAACCTCACTGTTAAGTTGGGCAAAGTATCTTGATTGTGTTGTGCAGGTTCCACGTTGGCGTCGGAATCCCTGGTGTTGCGCCACACTACACTCCTTCACCAACAACCTTCACGTGGCCTTCATCTCCTACTGGTTCGATAAACCTTGGTTTCTTACTGAGGGAAAACTTGCTGCTGTACGCATCACACCTTCCTCTTGGGGTTCCCAACGGACGTGTGCTTTACCGTTACAAGAAGCTACTTTTCTGGCGACGTTGCAATCCAACTCCCACGTAAGCAGCTACTTTTCTGGCGCCG
This sequence comes from Lolium rigidum, assembly GCF_022539505.1. NCBI lineage: Eukaryota > Viridiplantae > Streptophyta > Magnoliopsida > Poales > Poaceae > Lolium > Lolium rigidum. The sequence goes on from NC_061508.1 coordinate 270,449,795, forward strand.
TTGCCGGGGAGATCAAGACACGCTGCAAGGGGAGTCTCCCACTTCCAATCTCTTTACTTTGTTTTTGTCTTGCTTTACTTTATTTTATTTACTACTTTGTTTGCTTTCTTATATCAAAATACAAAAAAATTAGTTACTTGCTTTACTTTATTTATTGTCTTGTTTGCGTTCTCTATATCAAAAACACAAAAAAATTAGTTACTTGCATTTACTTTATTTAGTTTGCTTTATTTACTACTGCTAAAATGAATACTCCTGAGAATACCAAGTTGTGTGACTTCACTAGCACAACTAATAATGATTTCCTATGCACACCTATTGCTCCACCTGCTACTACAGCAGAATTTTTTGAAATCAAACCTGCTTTACTAAATCTTGTTATGAGAGAGCAATTTTCTGGTGTTAGTTCTGATGATGCTGCTGCCCATATTAATAATTTTGTTGAACTTTGTGAAATGCAAAAGTATAAGGATGTAGATGGTGACATTATAAAATTAAAATTGTTTCCTTTCTCCTTAAGAGGAAGAGCTAAAGATTGGTTGCTATCTTTGCCTAAGAATAGTATTGATTCATGGACTAAATGTAAGGATGCTTTCATTGGTAGATATTATCCTCCTGCTAAAATTATATCTTTGAGAAGTAGCATAATGAATTTTAAGCAATTGGATAATGAGCATGTTGCTCAAGCATGGGAAAGAATGAAATCTTTGGTCAAGAATTGCCCTACCCATGGACTGACTACTTGGATGATCATCCAAACCTTTTATGCAGGATTGAATTTTTCTTCAAGGAACCTATTGGATTCAGCTGCTGGAGGTACTTTTATGTCCATCACTCTAGGCGCCGCAACAAAACTTCTTGATGATATGATGATTAATTACTCTGAATGGCACACGGAAAGAGCTCTGCAAGGTAAGAAGGTAAATTCTGTTGAAGAAACCTCCTCCTTGAGTGATAAGATTGATGCTATTATGTCTATGCTTGTGAATGGTAGATCTAATGTTGATCCTAATAATGTTCCTTTAGCTTCATTGGTTGCTCAAGAAGAGCCTATTGATGTGAACTTCATTAAAAATAATAATTTCAACAACCATGCTTACAGGAATAATTCTGGTAACAACTATAGGCCATATCCTTCTAATAATAGTAATGGTTATGGTAATTCTTATGGTAATTCTTACAACAATAATAGGAGTGTACCCTCTGGTCTTGAAGCCATGCTCAAAGAATTTATTAGTACACAAACTGCTATTAACAAATCTGTTGAAGAAAAGCTTGGAAAAATTGATAGTCTTGCTTCTAAAGTTGATAGTCTTGCTGCTGATGTTGATCTTTTGAAATTGAAAGTTATGCCTAATGAAGATAAAGATATTAAGTCATTTGCTAAAGAAAATGCCATCCAAGTTCGAATTAATGAAAATATTAGATTGATGGCTGAATTGCATGCTAGGTGGGAAAAAGAAGAAAATGCTAAAGAGAATAATGTAGCTAAAGTTTGGACTATTACCACCACTAGTAATGTTGATGCTTCACATGTTGCTACACCCACTACTATCAATGGTAAAATAATTGGTGTTAGCAATGTTTCTACTCCTAATGCAAAGCGTTTAAAACTGCCTGAAACTACTAAAACTGCTGAAACTACTTGTGATAAAACTGCTGAAATTTTTCAAAATATTAGGGACAATGATCCCATTGCTTTAGATCATAATGGTTTAGATTTTGATGATTGTCACATCTCTGAAGTTATAAAGTTCTTACAAAAACTCGCTAGAAGTCCTAATGCTAGTGCTATAAATTTGACCTTTACAAAACATATTACAAATGCTCTCATTAAAGCTAGAGAAGAGAAATTAAAACTTGAAACTTCTATTCCTAGGAAGTTAGAAGATGGTTGGGAGCCCATCATTAAGATGAAGGTAAATGATTTTGATTGTAATGCTTTATGTGATCTTGGTGCAAGTATTTCTGTTATGCCTAAGAAGATCTATAATATGCCTGACTTGCCACCATTGAAAAATTGTTATTGATGTTAATATTGCTGATAATTCTACAAAGAAACCTTTGGGGAGAATTGATAATGTTCGCATTATGGTTATCAATAACCTTGTCCCCGTTGATTTTGTTGTCTTTGATATTAAATGCAATGCATCTTGTCCCATTATTTTGGGAAGACCTTTTCTTCGAACTGTTGGTGCAATTATTGATATGAAGGAAGGTAATATTAAATATGAATTTCCTCTCAAGAAAGGTATGGAACACTTCCCTAGAAAGAGAATGAAGTTACCTTTTGATTCTATTATTAGAACAAATTATGATGTTGATGCTTCATCTCTTGATAATACTTGATTCACACTTTCTGCGCCTAGCTGAAAGGCGTTAAAGAAAAGCGCTTATGGGAGACAACCCATTATTTTACTACAGCACTTTTGTTTTATATTTGAGTCTTGGAAGTTTTTACTACTGTAGCAACCTCTCCTTATCTTTATTTTATTGCATTGTTGTGCCAAGTAAAGTCTTTGATAGTAAAGATGATACTAGATTTGGATTACTGCACAGAAATAGAATTCTTACTGTCACGAAATTGAGCAGCCCCGTCTGTAGGTAACTCAGAAAAATCTGCCAATTTACGTGCGTGATCCTCCGATATGTACGCAACTTTCATTCAATTTTAGCATTTTCATCTGAGCAAGTTAAGTTCCCCAGAAAAATTCGTCTTTACGTACTGTTCTGTTTTGACAGATTCTGCCTTTTATTTCGCATTGCCTGTTTTGCTATGTTTGATGGATTTATTTGTTCCATTAACTTTTAGTAGCTTTGTGCAATGTCCAGAAGTGTTAAAAATGATTATGTCACCTCTGAATATGTGAATTTTTTATTATGCACAAACTCTCTAATGAGTTTGTTTTGAGTTTGGTATGGAGGAAGTTTTCAAGGATCAAGAGAGGAGGATGATACAATATGATCAAGGAGAGTGAAAACTCTAAGTTTGGGGATGCCCCCGTGGTTCATCCCTGCATATTTCAAGAAGACTCAAGCATCTAAGCTTGGGTATGCCGAAGGCATCCCCTTCTTCATCGACAACTTATCAGGTCACCTCTAGTGAAACTATATTTTTATTCCGTCACATCTTATGTGCTTTACTTGGAGCGTTTGTATGTTTTTATTTTTGTTTTTGTTTGAATAAAATCGGATCCTAGCATTCCTTGTGTGGGAGAGAGACACGCTCCGCTGTTGCATATGAACACATGTGTTCTTGGCTTTACTCTTAATGTTCATGGCGAAGGTTGAAACTGCTTCGTTCATTGTTATATGGTTGGAAACAGAAAATGCTACATGTGGTAATTGGTATAATGTCTTGAATAATTTGATACTTGGCAATTGTTGTGCTCAAATAGATCATGTTTAAGCTCTTGCATCATGTACCTTGCACCTATTAATGAAGAACTACCATAGAGCTTGTTGAAATTTGGTTTGCATTATTGGTCTCTCTAGAGTCTAGATATTTTCTGGTGAGGGTTTGAACAACAAGGAAGACAGTGTAGAGTCTTATAATGCTTCCAATATGTTCTTATGTAAGTTTTGCTGTACCGGTTCATACTTGAGTTTGCTTCAAACAACCTTGCTAGCCTAAGCCTTGTATTGAGAGGGAATACTTCTCGTGCATCCAAATACTTGAGCCAAAAACTATGCCACTTGTGTCCACCATACCTACCTACTACATGGTATTTCTCTGCCATTCCAAAGTAAATTGCTTGAGTGCTACCTTTAAAATTCCATTCTTTGTCTTTGAAATATATAGCTCATGGGAAAAATAGCTTAAAAACTATTGTGGTATTGAATATGTAGGTTATGTATCTTATTTCTTAATAAGTTTCTTGTTGAGCGATAACCATGTTCCTGGTGACGCCATCAACTGTTACACCTTTGTTGAATATCATGTGAGTTGCTATGCATGTTCGTCTTGTCTGAAGTAAGGGTGATTTATCATGATCAAATGGTTTGAGTATGCATATTGTTAGAGAAGAACATTGGGCCGCTAACTAAAGCCATGATCCATGGTGGAAGTTTCAGCTTGGACAATAATCCTCAATCTCATATGTGAATATTATCTCGTTGTTGAATGCTTATGCATTAAAGAGGAGTCCATTATCTCGTTGTCTATGTTGTCCCGGTATGGATGTCTAAGTTGAGAATAATCAAAAGCGAGAAATCCAATGCGAACTTTCTCCTTAGACCTTTGTACAGGCGGCATAGAGGTACCCCTTTGTGACACTTGGTTGAAACATATGTTATGCAATGATAATCCATGTAAATCCAAACTAATTAGGACAAGGTGCGGGCACTATTGGTATACTATGCATGAAGCTTGCAACTTATAAGATGTCTTATGCATAACACATATGAATTATTACTACCGTTGACAAAATTGTTTCTATGTTTTCAAAATAAAAGCTCTAGCACAAATATAGCAATCCATGCCCATGCTTCCCTCTGCGAAGGGACCATTCTTTTACTTTTATGTTGAGTCAGTTTACCTACTTCTTTCTATCTTAGAAGCAAACACTTGTGTCAACCGTGTGCATTGATTCCTACATACTTGCTTATTTGCATTCATCATATTACTTTGTGTTGACAATTATCCGTGAGATATACATGTTGAAGTTGAAAGCAACTGCTGAAACTTATATCTTCCTTTGTGTTGCTTCAAAACTTTCTACTAAGAATCTATTGCTTTATGAGTTAACTCCTATGCAAGTCTTATTGATGCTTGTCTTGAAAGTACTATGCATGAAAAGTCTTTGCTATATGGTTCAGTTGTTTATTCATTATCTTTACCATTGCTTCGAATCACTTCATTCACCTCATATGCTTTACAATAGTATTGATCAAGATTATGATAGCATGTCACTTCAGAAATTATCCTTGTTATCGTTTACCTACTCGAGGGCGAGTAGGAACTAAGCTTGGGGATGCTTGATACGTCTCAAACGTATCTATAATTTCTTATGTTCCATGCTACTTTTATGATGATACTCACATGTTTTATACACACTTTATGTCATTATTATGCATTTTCCAGCACTAACCTATTGACAAGATGCCGAAGAGCCGATTGTCTGTTTTCTGCTGTTTTTGGTTTCGTAAATCCTACAAAGGAAATATTCTCGGAATTGGACGAAATCAACGCCCAGGGTCTTATTTTTCCACGAAGCTTCCAGAAGATCGAAAGGATTACGAAGTGGGGCGACGAGGCGCTGCCACGCCAGGGCCACGCGGCCAGGGCTGGGCCCGCGCCGCCCTGTTGTGTGGGGCCCTCGCGTCGCCCCCAACCTACCCTTCCGCCTACTTAAAGCCTTCATCGCGAAAACCCCAGTACCGAGAGCCACGATACGGAAAACCTTACTGAGGCGCCACCGCCGCCAATCCCATCTCGGGGGATTCAGGAGATCGCCTCCGGCACCCTGCCGGAGAGGGGAATCATCTCCCGGAGGACTCTTCATCGCCATGATCGCCTCCGGACTGATGTGTGAGTAGTTCACCTCTGGACTATGGGTCCATAGCAGTAGCTAGATGGTTGTCTTCTCCTCTTGTGCTATCATGTTAGATCTTGTGAGCTGCCTATCATGATCAAGATCATCTGTTTGTAATGCTACATGTTGTGTTTGTTGGGATCCGATGAATATGGAATACTATGTTATGTTGATTATCAATTTATCATATATGTGTTGTTTATGATCTTGCATGCTCTCCGTTGCTAGTAGAGGCTCTGGCCAAGTTGATACTTGTAACTCCAAGAGGGAGTATTTATGCTCGATAGTGGGTTCATGCCTCCATTAAATCTGGGACAGGTGACGTAAAGTTCTAAGGTTGTGGATGTGCTGTTGCCACTAGGGATAAAACATCAATGCTTTGTCTAAGGATATTTGTGTTGATTACATTACGCACCATACTTAATGCAATTGTCTGTTGTTTGCAACTTAATACCGGAAGGGGTGCGGATGCTAACCCGAAGGTGGACTTTTTAGGCATAGATGCATGCTGGATAGCGGTCTATGTACTTTGTCGTAATGCCCGATTGAATCTCACTTTACTCATCATGATATGTATGTGCATTGTTATGCCCTCTCTATTTGTCAATTGCCCAACTGTAATTTGTTCACCCAACATGCTATTTCTGATTGGAGAGACACCACTAGTGAACTGTGGACCCCGGTCCAATTCTTTTACATCTGAATACAATCTACTGCAAAAATTGTTCTCTACTGTTCTTCGCATACAAACATCATTTTCCACACCATACATTTAATCATTTGTTTACAGCAAGCCGGTGAGATTGACAACCTCACTGTTAAGTTGGGGCAAAATATTTTGATTGTGTTGTGCAGGTTCCACGTTGGCGCCGGAATCCCTGGTGTTGCGCCGCACTACACTCCGCCACCAACAACCTTCACGTGTTCCTTGACTCCTACTGGTTTGGTAAACCTTGGTTTCTTACTGAGGGAAAACTTGCTGCTGTGCTCATCATACCTTCCTCTTGGGGTTCCCAACGGACGTGTGCTTTACCGTCACAAGGAAGCTACTTTCTGGCGACGTTGCAATCCAACTCCCATGCAAGCAGGCCACGAGGTCGGCTGCCGCGGCGTGGATGGGATCTCACGTGCAGGGCTGCTTGGTCGCCTAGGGTTAGCATGTGGCGGCATCTAGGCTTGTGGGCCCAGATTTAGGCCTGCCATGGCCCTGACAGTTCCTCTAGAGTTGCGGGTGGCCATGGAAGCGTTGGTGGCGTCACGCTTTCTCACCTCCACCTCCAAGGCTAGCGTTGTGGGTTTGCTTTCGACCTGATCTAGATCTGACAGCCTCGGATCCGGCGACCTGGTCCTTTGTTAACGTCGGAGTCCGCATTCTTCGGGCTCTCCAGCGGTTTTGGCGCCGCTTGGGGGTGATGGCCTTGTTGGTTATCTTGGATGGGTCCCTCGGCTAACACATGCTTGCCGAGTTGGCAACATGCCCAGTATTGCAGCTGCTTCCACGGTTGTAGTCTTGTTTTTTCCTCTGTCCAGTTTGGTCTAGCTAGTGTATGTGTTGGCACCCTAGGGATGGTGGGGTCGTCGGATTTCTGCCGACCTAGCGTCGTTGACATCTAGATCTGGGTATGTCCGTGCATTGCTATCCCTATTGCGTTCACCCTGCGGACAAGGCTCGTTGGGGCTACTTCATAGTGCGGCTTTGGTTAGGGGTGCAACCATGATTTCTGCTTTGCATGCTCTACGTCCTCGCGATGGCGTCCAAAACTTTGATTAGGTTTTGGACCTCGACGAAAGCTGCACATGGTTGTGGCATGTGCTGGTGACGGCATCACCTGCGGGTGTCGCTCCCTTGTTGAAGGCGTCCCGATGATTTCTCTCTTGTTCGAAGTGATGGCCTCTGTCCCTCCGCCTCAATCTGCTCTCCTTGGGGGCCTTGCTTTGGACATGCCTCTCTGGTAGTGTCTTGTGGATCACGTTGTGACCTCTCGCAGCATCGGCCTGGCTGCTTTTACATGGTTTGCTGCGGTAGGTGATGGCCTCCCTAGCGCCTTGTGGGGATTTGCTAGGTCGGCGTTTGGCCATAGCTCATGACAGTGTGGATATTCCAACGCTAGGGGAAGATGTTGTGTTCTTGGACTGGACCTAGCCCGAGCTCCAAGGGTGGTGGCTCTCAAGTCTGGGTGAAAAATTTAGAGGACCTTTTTCGCTGCCGATGACGATGACGCATTCTTGCGCCGTTCACCTTCTTCGAGGCGTCGCCACAAGACCCCCTCTTTTGGTTCATCAAGCCCTGCTAGATGGCTGGCCCATCGCTGAGTTCCCCGTGGGTTGCAGTCTGGGTGCAGTGGAGGTTTGTTGGTATGTACATTGTCATGATTGCTGGATCCGGTGCTGCAAAAGACAAGGCGCCCTCTTCATGGATCAAGCTGGCGCTTCGGATCGATGTTATATGTGTTGTCCTTTTTGGGGTTTTGGTGTGGGATTGACACACATGTGTATTTTAACTCCTAGTGTAACTCCTAGCCGGTTGATGGTTTCATTAATACAAAGCCAGGCTCATTCGAGCCTTCCGTCTAAAAATAGGGTCATGTTGATTGAGAATTTCTCCACCATCAAAAATGATTTTGAATCATGCCCATAATGATGGGATTCGTAGCATAGAAAACAAAAAAATTCCTACCGCAAGAACGAATAACAAGCCAAGATCTAATCTAGTAGATGGTAGCAACGAGATGTATGTGAGACTAACCCTCGAAGATTCCAAAGCCTGATTAGATCTCGTTGTTGATGTAGTCGATCACTTGCCGCTTACAAAAGCGCGTAGAAGATCTTGACGGTGCCACAATCGGGCAGCACCTCTGCACTCGGTCATACGTACGGTGTTGATGAAGATGTCCTTCTCCCCGTTCCAGCGGGCAGCGGATGTAGTAGATCCTCCTCGGAATCCCGCCAGCACGACGGCGTGGTGATGGTGGTGGTGGAGATCTCCAGCAGGGCTTCGCCGTAAGCGCTGCGGGAGAAGAAGGAGGAGTGAGTAGCTAGGGTTTGGGAGAGGGGGTGCTCTTGGGCACCGGCCTTGGTGCCCCTTGTGTGGTGCGGCCAAGTGTTAACCAGCCCTCTCCCTCTCCCTCTCTTTATATAGGTGGAACCCCCAAGGGTTTTCCCAAAATCCGAATAAGAGTCCAACTCAAAAACTTCCATATGGGTGAAACCTAGGGGAAGTGGGATTGCTCCCTTTCCTTCCCCTATGGCCGGCCATGGAGGTGGAGTCCACCTTGGACTCCACCTTGGCTGGCTAGGGTTGGTGGAGTCCATCCGGGACTCTACCTTCCATGGCGATTTCTTCCGGAAGGTTCTAGAACATTCTAGCGCCTTCCATAAATGCACCGGATCATTTCCAAACTTGGAAAGTGACTTCCTATATATGAATCTTATTCTCCGGACCATTCTGGAACTCCTCGTGATGTCCTGGATCCCATCCGAGACTCCGAACAACATTCGAACTCCATTTAATATTCCATATCTACTTAAAATGACATCAAACCTTAAGTGTGTCACCCTACGGTTCGAGAACTATGTGGACATGATCGAGACTCCTATCCGATCAATAACTAATAGCGGGACCTGGAGATCCATAATAGCTCCCACATATTCAACGATAACTTCATGATCGAAAGAACCATTTACATAAAATAACAATTCCCTTTGTCTCGTGATATTTTACTTATCCGAAGTTTGATCGTCGGTATCTCCATACCTAGTTCAACCTCGTTACCGATAAGTACTCTTTACTCGTACCGTGATATGATATCCCTTGTGAACCAGTCACATGCTTGCAAGCTAATTAGATATCATTCCATCGAGAGGGCCCAGAGTATATCTATCCGTCATCGAGATGGACAAATCCCACTCTTGATCCATATGCCTCAACTTATACTTTCCGGATACTTAATCCCATCTTTATAACCACCCATTTACGCAGTGGCGTTTGATGTAACCAAAGTACCCTTCCGGTATAAGTGATTTACATGATCTCATGGTCAAAGGACTAGGTTACTATGTATCGAAAGCTTATAGCAAGTTGAACTTAATGACTTGATCTCATGCTATGCTTACTATGGGTGTGTCCATCACATCATTCACCTAATGATATGATCTTGTTATTAATAACATCTTATGTTCATGATTAGGAAACCATGATCATCTATTAATCAACAAGCTAGTTAAATGAGAGGCTTACTAGGGACTCTGGTTGTTTACACAACACACATGTATCAATGTTTCCGGTTAATACAATTATAGCATGGAGTGTAAACATTTATCATGAACACTAAGATATAACAATAACTATTTTATTATTGCCTCTCGGGCATATCTCCAACACATAAGGTAGGTATGCACCAGTGAGATTATCATGAATTGTTCTCTTTCTATTAACTTTTGAAGAAAAAAATATGAAATAGTCCTCTATTGCTAAGTTGCCCCACTACTAAATTTTGTTGTAATTTGTTGAAGCCACATCCTCCTCCATGTCATCAATTATAACTATGTCTCAGCGCTCCCACTTAATTTCTTCCAAATGCAAGCTTCTTCATCATTTCTGATGAAATCATAATTCTTTGATCATTTCATCTGGTGAAGATTCCAACTCCGTGATACTCACTTCATCCAGTGAAGTTTGTATACCTTTTTAGTATTCTACGGACTAGCAAAACTCTCAGTTGTATCTTGTATACACCTTTAATACACACTTCTGTTAAGTAATGTATTTTGCCATCCTACTAGCTGATACGTCCAAAACGTATCTACTTTCCCGAACACTTTTGCTATTGTTTTGCCTCTAATTTGTGTATTTTGGATGCAACTAACACGGACTAACGCTGTTTTCAGCAGAACTGTTCTGGTGTCTCATTTTTGTGCAGAAATCCAACTTTCAGGAAAATCCTCGGAATTTATGCGAAAGGCCCTATTTTTCCAGAAGACTGACGGAGCCAGAAGGGGAAGCCAGGTGGAGGCCCGAGGGCCCCACACCCTAGGGCGGCGCGGCCCAGGAGGGGGGCGCGCGGTCCTAGCGTGTGGCCCCCTCGGCCGGCCTCCGACGCCCTCCTTTGGACTACTTAACGCCTTCGACCTAAAAACGCACGGGGAGAAGTCGAAGTCGCCAGAAACCCTCCAGAACGCCGCCACATCGCGAAACTCCGTCTCGGGGACCAGAAGTCTCTGTTCTGGCACTCCGCCGGGACGGGGAATTGGAGGAGATCATCGCCTCCATCACCACCGACGCCTCTCCATCGACCAGCAATGTTTCCCCCATCCATGTGTGAGTAATTCCCCCGCTGTAGGCTGAAGGGGATGGTAGGGATTGGATGAGATTGGTCATGTAATAGCATAAGATTGTTAGGGCATAGTGCCTAGTGTCCGTAATTGGTACTTTGATGATATTGTTGCAACTTGTTGTGCTTAATGCTTGTCACTAGGGCCCGAGTGCCATGATCTCAGATCTGAACATGTTATTATTTCATCATGATATGCATTGTTTTATGATCTTACCTGCAAGTTGTATACACATGTCGCTGTCCGGAACCAAAGGCCCCGAAGTGACAGAAATCGGGACAACCGGAGGGGATGGCGGTGATGTGAGGATCACATGTGTTCACGGAGTGTTAATGCTTTGCTCCGGTACTCTATTAAAAGGAGTAACTTAATTTCCAGTAGATTCCCTAGAGGCCCGGCTGCCACCGGCTGGTAGGACAAAAGATGTTGTGCAAGTTTCTCATTGCGAGCACGTACGACTAAATATGGAACACATGCCTATAGATTGCTTTGTACTTGGATACCGTTTTATTATTATCTGCAAATGCCCTGCTTTGATTGTTACATGAGTTTCTCGCATCCATGCAACGCCCGTCATCCATCCCTGTGCCTACAGTATTTTAATCCTGTTGTTTACTAAAATCACTACTGCTGTCTCTGTTACTCTGCTGTCTGTTATTTCACTACTCGTTGCTGCTATAAAACTGCTACTATCGATAAACTCTTGCGAGCAAGTCTGTTTCCAGGTGCAGCTGAATTGACAACTCCGCTGTTAAGGCTTTCAAGTATTCTTTGTCTCCCCTTGTGTCGAATCAATAAATTGGGTTTTACTTCCCGCGAAGACTGCTGCGATCCCCTATACTTGTGGGTCATCAAGACTATTTTCTGGCGCCGTTGCCTGGGAGCATAGCTTTATTTGGAAGTTCACTTGGATTGATATTGTTCGCTGCAAATTCTCCATCATGGGTAAATCTCGCGATCCTAAAGTCGCCATATTACCATCCACTACAAGAAAAGGTACAACTCTGAGTACCTCTGCTGCTCTTGATTCACCATCCGTGATAAGTCAACTTGTTTCACCGCCGCAAGCTTCACTTGTTGGTACATCTGCTGAATCTGAAAACTCTTATAATATTGATAATGTTTCTGCTGTGTTTGATGATAGTGGTTCATTGGGATCTTTTCTAGATGCTACAATTGCTAGGTCTAGACAAATTGAAAATACTGAAACTCCTAATGCTACTACACCTGTTAGTTCAACTGAGTCTGTTGATTACTCTAGTGATGATACTGATGAGGATTATGTGGAGCTTAATGATGATTTTATTGATAAATGCAATGCTATTACTGATGCAAGAAAAATTAAAAAGTTTCTCGCGCAACATACTGTTAGATATAAGCTATCTCCTGATCCTAAATTTGCCACATCTCCTATAAACATTAAGGATAAAGATTATGATTTTTCTCTTAATCTATCTCATATAGCTATTGTGGAGAAAACACCCTTTTGTCGTACTGAAGAAGAAAGTGTTGTAGAACACATGATTGAGCTGTCTACTCTGAGTAGCTTGTTTTCTGATGATATCAAGATGCGTACTTATTTTGTTGCTAAATTTTTTACTTTCTCATTAAAGGATGATGCTAAAACTTGGTATAATAATTTGCCTCCTGGTTCTATTAAAAGTCTAACTGATTTGCATGATGTTTTCTTTCGAAAATACTTTCCTGCTAGTGCTCAACATATTGCTTTGCAGAGAATTTATAGATTTGACCAGGAAGATGGAGAGAAATTGCCTGAAGCTTGGGCAAGATTTTGCTCTCTTATCAGAGCTCGACCTGAACATGATCTGGAAAAGAATGATCTACTTGATATATTTTATAGTGGACTAACCATTGAGTCTAGAGCATATTTGGATAGTTGTGCTGGTTGTGTTTTCAGGAAAAGAACTCCAGACGAAGCTGAAGAATTATTGGCTAAAATAGGCCGGAATCATGATGATTGGTCTACACCTGAACCAGCCCCGACGCCGATATTGAAGAAGAGGGGTTTGATTAAATTAAATGATGAAGATATGAGGGAAGCCAAGAAGTCTCTTAAGGAGAAAGGTATTAAATCTGAAGATGTGAAAAACTTACCTCCCATAGAAGATTTATGTGAGACAATTCCCCCTTCATCCATGATTGAGGTAAACTCCCTTCAACGCTTTACTAGGGAAGATATTCCGTATTCAAAACCTCCTGCTCAATGCTTAGATGAGTTTGATAATTATATTGTTAAGCAAGAAAATTTTAATATGAGAGTAGAGAATCATTTAATGGAAAATTCTCAAGCTATTAGTGAATTGCATGATATTGTGGAGAGAACCTCCAATGATGTTAAGATGATTGTTAAACATTTTCATATGATTCAAACTCAAATTGATCAACTCACTGAAGTGCAAAATGACTTATTAAAAAATAATTCTAAAGAAAAACATGCTTATGAAGTAACAACTAGAGGCGGTGTTTCTACCCAGGATCCTCTATATCCTGAAGGGCACCCCAAAAGAGTTGAACAAGATTCTCAACGAACTAAAGAAATTAGTGCACCTTCAAAGAAAAAGAAGAAGAAACATAAAAATGTTGTAGAATCCTCTGAACCTGTTAATGATCCTAATAGTATTTCTATTTCTGATGCTGAAACTGAAAGTGGTAATGAACATGATAAAGATAATGATAAGAATGATGCTTCTGATAAAGTAGAGGTTGAAGATGAACCTGAAAAGCATGCTAAAAATAAAAAGTATACTAAAGAAGATTTTATTGCTAAGAAACATGGGAATGAAAGAGAACCGTGGGTTCAAAAGCAAATGCCTTTTCCTGCTAAGAAACTAAAATCAAAAGAAGAAGAACATTATAATAAATTTTGCGATTGGATGAAACTTTTATTCTTGCAAATCCCTTTGACTGATGCTATTAAATTGCCTCCTTATTCAAAGTATATGAAAGATATTGTCACTAACAAAAGGAAAATTCCTAATGAGGAGATTTCCACTATGCTTGCTAATTACTCTTTCAATGGCAAAGTTCCGAAGAAGTTGGGCGACCCAGGTATACCGACCATTCCTTGTTCTATTAAGAATAATTATGTTAGAACTGCTCTATGTGATTTGGGAGCAGGTGTTAGTGTTATGCCTTTTTCTCTTTACAAGAGACTTTATTTAGATAAGTTGATACCTACTGATATATCTTTGCAAATGGCTGATAAATCTACTGCTGTTCCTGTTGGTATATGTGAGGATGTTCCTGTTCAAGTTACTACTAATTGCTTGATATTAACTGATTTTGTTGTGTTGGAAATGCCTGAAGATGATAATATGTCTATTATTCTTGGGAGACCTTTTCTTAACACCGCAGGGGCTGTTATTGATTGCAATAAAGGAAAAGTTACTTTCAATGTCGATGATAAGGAGCATACCGTTTATTTTCCCAAGAGGATTGATAAAGTATGTGGAGTTAATACCATTTCTAATGTGAGAACTATTAAAGTTGGAACTATTGATTGTCCTATATATGAGCCTAAAGAAGGATATCAAAATCTTATGATTGGATCCATATCAATTCAATACAAGGTAACATGATTGATTTGAGGTTTATTTCTTCATATGTTATGTAAAATTTATTTGGTGACAAGTCTTGATCAACCTTGTTAACAAATACTTTTTATATGCATAGAGGAGTTAAACAACATCTCTTTCTTCCTCCATTTGTTCTACTTGCTGTAGCACTTTTGTTTTGCAAAGTTTTTAGTTATATAGAGATTTCAAAATCTTTTCCTGCCCAGTAATAATAAAATTAATACCCAGAAATGTGCATTTTTCAAAGTTTTCAAAAATTCACAAAAATTATACCGTTGGTCCTATTTTTCGAAGAGGCACCTGGGAACACCTGGGGATGATCAGTGGGGCACCCCAGGGTGGCTCCCACCTGGCTGGCGCAGCCAGCAAGGGGGGCGCGCCACCCTGGTGTGTGGGCCCCCCTTAGCCCCACTTTTCCATCTCTTCCTCCCATCCTCTTCACTCTCCCGAAAAAGCTCGCACCAGTTTCCTCCCACTCGCGTTTCTGCTCAAGAACTCCAGATTTCTCGATCTCTTTGCTCGGCCCAGATTTCTTCCTGAAATTTGGCACATTTGCTCCTTGGTATGTGACTCCTCCGATTATCCAAGTAGAATTTTGTTTGGTTGAGTATATCCTGAATATTTTGCTATTGTAGGTAACATGTTTAGTGAGCTTGCATGCTTGTTCTAAGTTGTAGAAACTAGTTTTGATACATGATTAGTACTCTAGCAAGTTCCTATAGTAGTTTCCTTCAATAATATGTCACCAAATCAAATTTTATAATGATTGTTGAAAAATTTCAGAAAATGGAGTGGAATAGACATCAACTAAATCAACAAGAATTGGAGGTGCAACAAGTTATGAGAGTTCACCGGGAAGAGGGAGTATACCCCTCCTACTACCCATGCACTGACTTCATGAGAAGTGCAGGAATCTTGGGAGATGTTCAGAATCTAATTTCTCGTGCAGGGTTGGATGATTTTGTTGATGATGAACCATGCCAATATGCCAAACTGACTATGTCTGTAGTGCAGGACTTTGAATTCAATTGGTCTCAATCTAACCCCATGGTTCGAGTACAAAATCTATAACAAAACTGTCAACTTGCCTTTCAGTGATTTTTGTGCAGCCATTAGAGTGCCGCAATGGGGATCGTGCGAGAAGATGAGGGGATCGCCGCAAGAGCTCTTGAATCTCTACAAGATGATTTGTCATGGAAGGAGCTTCTCAGAGGATAGTGGTAAAATCAGTAGTATTCAACTCCCAGCCATTCGTTACTTTGCTTATTTCATCACCAAGTGCGTTCTTGCCAGAAAGAATGGAAGTAAGTTATCTATCCCGGATTTAGCCTTCCTAGCTGCTGCATTACAAGGTGATAGGACTTATAACTTGGGTGCTTTGATAGCCTATAGACTTGCTACTAACCGTGAGAAGGGAGGAATTTGTGGAGGTCTCATCGCCTCCCGTTTATTAGCTATGCATGGTGTAGAACCTCACCATGTTGATATTCCGGTCTCCGTAGAGAAACTTGACATAGTCTCTATGATTAAACATGAATTTGTTTCTGATTCATCTAACTTGAGTAACCTGTCTTACAAGATAACATTTTACAAGAAAACTTGGAGAACGACTAAGAAAACTGAAAAACTAGTAGGATTGCCTGCACATGTTCTGTTTAACTTTGATTCCAGGAAGGATTGGTCAGTCACAGAAGGTGAACTGAATGTATACTTGGAGGGAGATGGCCAGCATGCAAGAGGCGGCACGGAGGAGGCCGAGGAACCCCTCGACTCATCCGATGCAGCAAGTTCTTCGCATCAACATTTTGGGCATGTTGAGCCTTCACCCTCTCCTTCTGCACCGGGACCTTATTATGACTATGCCATGTATGATCCACCGGCGTGGAACCCTGACCCTCACTGGGGTTGATCTCCACTTAGGCCAAAAGCCTAAGCTTGGGGGGAGGTATACCAGCATCACTCATTCTTTGCATATTATGATTGCTGGATACTTGTATATACTTGTTTTGCTTGTTTGAGTGGTTTTCTAATGAGAGGGAGATGATATTTGGGGAAGTGCTGCCTGAAAACAGATTCTGGACTGTTACCATAAAAATTCTCAAAAACAGCCAGAATGTTATTTTGCGAAGCCAATTTTTGAGCATGTTCCCCAGGTTGTTATCTAACTTTCATTAGTTGAACACTTTTCGATTTGGGCAGCGGAAGAATTTCCTAAAAATCGATTACTGTACTGCTATCAAGTTTGACGAATTCCTGCTGCTTTGTGTTTATGTGACTTTTCTAGTTTTCATTTTCTTGTTTTTACTTTGTTTCTTTCCTAAAACACAAAAAGAACAAAAATATTTCTGTTTTTTCTCTTCACCATTTGTTTATTTTGGTTTCTTGTTTTTTACTTTGCTTTATTTGCTATCGTTGGTTTGCTATAAGAAAATCCAAAAAGATTTTGCTTTGTTTGCTTGTTTCCTTTTGTTCTTATTTCTAATTTGAAAACACCAAAAATATTTGCTGTTCTTCTTTGGTTTTGTAAAGTTCATTATGAGTTCAATGGTCTTCGGTGGCTGGAGCGTGGTTTTCATTTCATATTATCCAAGCTACATAAGTGAAAGGCAATAATGACGATCTACGACAATTCGACTGTGGTGAGAGGCTGGTATGAACTCTATTTGTTTTCATTTTTGTACATATGCTCATCCATGTGAGCATGCTTAGTTGGTTCATGTGAGGTATATGTCATTTAAGAAAGTCTAGTAGTTCATGATCTCTCATGATTTGTCGTCGTGGCGAACGAGCAGATGCCATGGGATGGCTTGAGTCGGGGCCGAATGGACGCTAGAGGATTCGGGGGAGGGTTTGCGACTAGATGGGATGAACCTCCGGATGCTTTCCTCAAGAACACATCACAAGGCAGTTATGCAAGAAGAAAGACAAGAGGAGGAACTCTGCTCTAGATCGCTTGTTCCATTGATCTCAACATGGTTACAGGTTTCTGGGCATACAAGAGCCTCTAGGAATCGACTATTAGATCATCTAAGCATCCCGAATACGGGTGTGCCCCCTCTCCTTATATAGGGGAGAGGGTGGCTTACAGAGCAAGAAACCCTAATGGCATCTTTGACTGGACAAACTACTTTACAAAGCTACTTTAATCATGGATGACGCCGGGGTCTTCTTTAATCGAGGACGTCGACATCCTCCGGCTTCTTTCAGCGTCACCCTTCTCTTTGGCGCCGGGGCTCCGATTAAAGTCACTTTGCTTAGCTCAGCCTTGTCCTCTAGCTACGAAGAGAATCTTTGACCGGTCTTGCCGACCTGCCCTCCTTCGGTATCTTCTTCATCCGGTTCCGGTATACCCCTCCGGGGATACCGGCCTGCTTTTACTTAACCAAGCTCTTATCTTTGTGCTCTGGTAAGAATATTAAACCGGTATCTTGATGGCTCAAACCATCCGGTTTGGCATGCCTTTGGCATACCGGGGGTCATCCCCCCAACATTAGTCCCCGAAGCTGGTATAGTCTGACGGATTTTATCCTACAGACCATGCCAGGTTCTCTTATCATAAGATTCCGGTTTAATTATTTCGTCGTTTAACTTGGATCCGGCATCTTTGCCCGGACTTATGTTTTCTCTCTTTACGTGGTATCTCCCGGTATCTTATCCTCCGGTATCTTAGCCATTAATTGCCTCCTCGGCGAGGTCGAGAATTTCTCGGGCCCCGCGCCTGTCAGTGACATGCGCACTGTGACTGACATGCCAGTGTCAGGGGTCACTTCCCTTCGGCTCCCGCGCCCTCATTTAAAGCTCCACAGCAGATCCCAGTCACCGTTCCAGATCCTTGTGCCCCTTTCTGTGGCTCTTCGCTTCCTTGCGTGTATCCGCGTGCCACGTAGCAGCTCGTGTTGCGAACCATCGCGGCCCGCGGAGCGAACCGCTGCGGCCCAACGGTTTACGGCCCACCTTCTCTCTTCCTTTATAAGGCAGAACCTCCCCCTCTTCTTCTTCTTCTCGCATTCTCCGTTCTTTGCGCACAGTGCCTCTTGCTCTCTGCGCCTCCGCCGCTCTTCGTCCGCCATTCTTCGCTCGAGCTCCGCCGCCCGGCGAACTTGCGCCGCTTCTTCGCCGGACTTCACCGCGCGGAGATTCTTCGCAGTGCCCCCATAGCGACCGCTGCATTCGCGCTTCTTCGAGCTTTTCCTTGCTCCGCCGTGGACGGAACTCCTCGGCGACCGCAGGCCCGCTACTGCACCGGCGAACCTCTTCTGCAGCGACTGCGCCGCCTCAGGTTAGGTTTAATCTGAGTTTGCTCCCCTTTTGCTTGTCTTCTAGATCTTGGGTCAATAGTGTGTTTATTTCCCCTTTTCCTTTGATTTTTCTCTTACTCGTAGATCTTCGCGCGGGGGCAAATCGTGGGATTCCTGTTTTTCTGCATCTACCGTTGTGTCTAGTGAGGAGTCTTCCTCTGCCTCCTCCTCTGCTTCTTCTTCTGCCTCTCCTTCGGCTTCTTCTTCCGGTAGCCGGCGGAGCCCATCTTCCGATAGATCTGCCGCTGATCCCGTTTCGATGGATACCGGCTCCGGTAGCCACCAAGAATCCAGTAGCTCCGGCCAAGCTTCCGGCGTAGATCCTTCCGGTGTGACACGTGGAGCCTGGATGGGCTCCAATGTTACCCAGTATGAGATTGACTGGCTATACCGGTCCCGCAGGATTCCGGAGGGAGTAACCTGCCGGCTTCCTGGTGACGAGATTGAACCGGTGCTTGAGCCCGGTGAGCACGTTGTTTTCCTCGCACATTTTGAGCGTGGCTTCGGTCTTCCTGCCTCCGAGTTCTTCCAGAAGTTCTTAGATTTCTACGAACTTCAACCTCATCATCTTCCCGGCAATGCCGTTTTTTATCTTTCTTGCTTTGCCACCTTCATGGAGGCTTATATCGGCATTCATCCCCTTCGTGAGACGTTTGCCCGTTTCTTCGCTCTGCGGATCAATTCCGTTCAGGGCAAGGAAATCCCTGCGCCTAAGCCCCCCGTTCAATGCGGGTCCTGCATCATCGGCTCCCGCCAAGGGAGCCCTTTCTTCAAATTTTCCGGTCTCGAGTCATGCCGGTTATGGCAGGGGACCTTCTTTTATGTTAAGAATAACGGCGCTGCGGATTTCATTGATCTGTCGCCCTTCAATCCGGCGCCGCCCAGCAAAGCCAACTGGAGCTACAACCCGAAGTCGGATCACATGGAAACCAACCGGGTGGTACGCTTCATGGCGAACCTGATGAAGGAGACTAACATCTGCTCCGACGATATCGTCCGCACCTTCATCTCGCGCCGGGTGCTTCCTCTCAAGCGCCGGCAGCACAAGATGAGCGAGATGTATGGCCCTGGTGATCCCACCAAGATTACCGTCCTTCCTCTCAGCAAAAAGGATGTCGTCCGCAAGGCTAAGCAGATCTGCCAGACTGCTATGCCGGATGATTGGGAATGGGGCCTTCTGCCTCTCAGCACTACTAACCCTCCGACCCAAGAAGTAAGAGATTACGCAACTAGGGTCGGTTTACCGGTAACGTTCATACTGTTGTTAACCTTCTTTTTATTTGTTTCAGGCCAAGGACCGCTTCCCCTCTATTTACGCAGAGCGACGAGGCCCCTGCGCGAAGCGTGCCCTAGATTCTGTTGATCCGGATCCTTTCATCCGTTGGCAGGACTTGAAGATGGGCAAGACCAAAGCTTCGCGCCTCGGCCCGTCCGTGCCGGATCCAACCGGTTCCGCGGACGACCTGACCTTGCTCGAGGTGGTTTTCTTTTTCGATTTCTTATACTTTTTCATTATTGCTCTTTTGTAGATGCTCTCTTAGCTATTTCGAACCCGCAGATTCACGAGCACACGCCGCCCCTGCGAGCCGAGGCCGGTCAGGAGTTCGTGGACAAGCTCATGGCCCAGGGCCAGAAGAACAAGGTGCCGGCATCTGACGCCGGTTCCAGCGAGGCCCCTCCCTCGAAGCGCTTCCGGACGGAGCCTTTGGGGCAGAAGGAAGTAGGTATGAGGCGCTACAAGCGCAAGCAGATGCCGACCTCCTCTGGGTAAGCTCCCGTTTCCTTGCTTGTTTCTTTTTACTAAGTTCTTTTTTCGGTTTCTTTTTTCCAACTCTCTCCTTTTCTTTTACTCAGCCCTGCGCTCAAGCTTGGCTCAAGGCCTGGGGGCTCTGAAGGTACCGCGAGGACCTCAACTCCTCCTCCTCACTCAAGCCCGGCGCCATCTGGTGCCGGCAACATCTCTGCCTCCCCTCTGGGGGGCACTCCAAGTTCGGGGCGCGCGACCCCTACACTGCCAGAACACCGCGCGGAGGAGGACTTTGTCTCCCCTCCTGAAAACCAAGACACCGGCGCCAGCAACATCGGCGCCGAAGAAGAAGCTGCCGGGCGGGCAGAACCTCTGGTTGCTCCCGCCCTTGAAAAGAAGAAGAAGACTCCCGCGCCGGGAACTTCCGTGCCGGGAAGTTCCAACTTGGGTGACGCCCCCAGCGCTCCCCCTTCTCCAAGAACCGCTCCAACGCCACCACCGGATGCTCCTCGCACCGAGCCAACCGGCGCCACTCCAACTCCGCCGCCGCCCAAGACCTCGAAGCTCATCAAGGGGAAGCCGACGGCCTCCAGCCCTTGGTGCTGCACGCTTCCCGCGCCGCCACAGCTGCCAGCGAGAAGGCGACCGGCCTGCTTGGCCGGATCACCGAGTTTAAACGCGAAGGCCGGGAGCTGGGGCACCTGCTGCCCTATGCGCAGAAATGGAACGCCGCGGACATGTCACCGGCGACCCGCGGTATGGGCAAGGACAGGCTGCCGGCGCCGGACCCTGTTGGAGACCGGTCCTCCGAGGAGCACTTCATGCGGCTGCGCCGAGCCGTCAAAGAGCTGGACAGCGCGTGGTATGACGCCACGAACAACCTGATGGTAAGTCCCACCAACTCTCTTCAACTTTTACCGGTTTCCCTGCCTCCGGATCTTTTCTATCTCTTTCTTAATTTCATGCCGTTTTTTCTCTCATTTTTACTGAATCTTGTCTATCTTCCCAGTCCCCGAGTTTTGTGTTGAGAGCGTAGCTCTTAGCACGAAACTTAACTTAGAAACGCGCAAAACCGGCATGGCCAGTCCCCGAGTTTCGGGTTAAGATCTTTGGTCTTAGCGCGAAACTTATCTTGGAAGCGCGCGAAACCGGCATAGCCAGTCCCCGAGTTTCGGGTTAAGATCTTTGGTCTTAGCGCGAAACTTTAACTAATCTCTTTTTCTTGAACAGCTCACGGCTGACGCTCGGAAGGTCCTCTTTGAGGAGCTTCTATGGGAGCACCGGGAGCTTGCTGAGGCACATGACAAGTGCCAAGGTAAACTTTTTGTACCTCCGGCATCTTTCTACCGGAAAGCTCTCTTTCTCTTAACACTCATGATTTTTGTTCAACAGTCATCCCGGAAGCTTCTATTGAGGCCCTCAAGGCGCAGCTCGCCACCGCCCAGCGTACGACTTCCTGTTTTCCGGTTGACTTGCTCCTTCTTCATTTTACCGGTGCAACTTTTACTAACATTTTCCTTCCGGGTTCCAGAGGAAAAGGACCAGCTTACCCGGCAGCACCAGGAGGAGCTGAGCGCCCAGAGGACCAGCTACCAGGAGCTCAAGGGTCAGCTCATCCAGCTTGGTCTTGACCATGCCACGGCGGTGAAGGCTGCCGAAGCCGCTGCGGCGACCAAGCTGCATGAAGCGCTGGAGGATGCCGGCAACTCCAATGCGGTGTTGCGAGGCTGAGCCGGAGGAGCTTGCCAAGGCGCGGAAAGCTGCCGAGGACAAGGCCGCGCGGTTGGAGGCGGGGCGGAAGGAGTATGACCAGCTAATCATGCAAACTGATGCACATGCCTTCCGTAAGTTTCTTCCTTTTTCCTTTTCCGGTTTCTGCTTATAAGCTTGTTTCTTCCTGCTGCATCTTCTTAGCCTCTTTCTTTCTTTCTTCGTGTAGGTCTCTTCCCGGACTCCCAGGCGTTTGCCATGAAGAAGGTTGGAGAGCATCGCGTTGGCCAGGCCCATGAGAACCTTGGTGCGCCATGGGACCCCTACGACCATCTGGTTGCACTGAATGCGCGGGTCTCCCATATGCGCGCCATTGATCGGAATCTCTCTGACATTCCTGACGTAGCTACCCAGCTCTTCGGGACTCTCTCGGCTCGGAGAAGTGGTGCCGGACACCTTCTCCTCATCGCCGACCGCCTCAAGGGTGCCGGCCGAAGGATTCGGGAGTGGCAGTGCTCTGCTGCCCGCGCTGGGGCAGACTCTGCGCTCCGCGTCGCCTGCTCCTGGTATCCGGAGCTGGACTTGGACGCCCTCACCGGAGTGCGCTAAAATGCCGAAACCGATTTGGACCCGGTCCTCACCGCTAAACGGCAGGATCGGGCATACCACATCGCGGAGTACGCCGACGCGCGCACCTTCATCGCCGCTCCCTCAGATGTCAAATATTATCTGAGCGACGAGGAGGAAGGTGAAGGCGAGGAGGAGGCCGGAGCCAACGACGAGCCTCTGGATGGTCCTGGTGCTGGCGACGCTCCCCCTGAAGCTCCTGCCGCTTGATTTTCTGACGTTGACTGTCTGCCTGTGAAATGCCTGTTGGTCCTGTTTGACTTGAAACATTGCTGGTTAAATTCTACCCCGGTATGCCGGGGTTCGTGATGTAAAACTTTAAGTTCTCTTTTGGCTGTGGCACAACAGTTTTATGCCGGTATGCTATACCGGTAGTTAATTATCTTATGTTTGCCTTAGCATATTTGCTTATCGTTTTGATTTTATCCTGCACTGTGAAGATTCCGGAATTACTTCGGCATCCAATCCGATGCACCCTTGGTTCTTTTGCTTTGGCTCTGCCTACCCTCTGGGCTTTTTGGCGTGTGAGTCACAAAGTTCTTTTGCCAAGCAAGCATTTTCTTGAACTTGGAAATAACTCGAAATTTTTCACAAAAAACCGGTATAACCGGGGTTAGTTAAACTTTCCGGATTGTTTGTTCCCATCTCCCCTCTTTGTCGTTCGCGTGCTTAGTTCCTACCGGTTTATCTTGCTTGCCATGAAGCCGGGTTTCGGACAGCAGCAGAGTCGAAGACTCCGGTAGGTTTAGCACGTTACTAAACCGGAAAGAAAAAATGTTCTGCAACCAACCGGTAACTGAAAAAATAAACATATTACATGAAATTTTCGGTAGAGGCAGTCCCCGAGATTCAATCGAGGGTGCCGGCATCCTTTATTCATAGCATATAAGGTACAAAAAGGAACTTCTTACAACATAGCCTTATGCATAGAAGGGACGTAAAAGAGCTACATTCCATGGGCGCTTGGTTTCTTCTCCTGACCTGTCCGCCTTTCCTTTCTTAGCTTCCTGCGCGTCAACCAAGTAATAGGCATCATTGTGTAGAGCCTTTCTCACAATGAAAGGTCCTTCCCAAGGGGGAGACAGCTTATGCCGGCCCTCAGTGCGCTGCACTAGGCGCAACACCAGATCTCCTTCCCGGAATGTTCTCGGGTTAACCTTCCGGTTATGATAGCGTCTTAGGTTTTGCTGGTAAATGGCTGTTCTTGCCAGGGCCAGCTCTCTTGCTTCTTCTAGCAAGTCTACATCATTTTCTCTTGCCTCTTTTACCTCTTCTTGGGTATATTGTTGAACTCTTGGTGAGTCATGTATGATATCGGTTGGAATCACGGCTTCAGCCCCATAGACCATGAAAAACGGAGTGTATCCGGTAGACCGGTTTGGAGTCGTTCTTATGTTCCACAACACTGATGGTAGCTCATCGAGCCAACACCCCGGTGTCTTTTCAAGAGGTTCGATTAGCCTAGGCTTGATACCGGAAAGTACCAAGGCGTTTGTTCTTTCCACTTGGCCATTGCCTTGTGGGTGCGCAACAGAGCACAAATCCAACCGGATATTGTTGTCCTCACAAAATCTCTTGAACTCACCTTGAGCAAAGTTTGTGCCATTGTCAGTAATTATGCTATGCGGGTATCCATACCGCAAGATAACATCTTTCAAGAATTTTACGGATGTATGCCCATCACATTTTGCAATGGTCTTTACTTCTAGCCATTTGGTGAACTTATCCACCATCACTAGGATGTGGGTAAAACTGCTTCTCGCTGTTTTGAATGGACCAACCATGTGTTATCACCAGAATTTGACCGAGTCAGAGGTGGGCCGCGATCAAGATGGGCTTGAAGAATATATATGGAAGAATATACGTGAATCGGCCTTATATGCAAAGTTTGGGCTAGTTGGCCCGTGTATCTGTAATCTAGTAGGATACGTGTTGATTAGATAGAGTTTGGCTCGTGCACGGTTGGGATTATTCCCACGGTTAGAAAGTCTACGGACTATAAATATGTATCTAGGGTTTATGAAATAAACAACAATCACGTTCACCACAAACCAATCTAGGCGCATCGCCAACTCCCTTGTCTCGAGGGTTTCTTCCGGTAAGCATCATGTCTGCCTAGATCGCATCTTGCGATCTAGGCAAGCATAAGTTTATTCGCTGTTCATGCGTTGCTCGTACTGAAGCCTTTTTGATGGCGAGCAACGTAGTTATCTTAGATGTGTTAGGGTTAGCATTGTTCATCGTATCATATGCTATCGTCGTGCAACCCTTAGACATCTAGCCGCCCTTACGCCTATCTTAGGTGTAAGGGCGGCACCCCGCTTGATCATTATTTAGTAGATCCGATCCGTTATGGTTGCTCCTTGTTCTTCAAGGATTAGTTTAATATCTGCATAGTTAGGCCTTACAAACGGGTTGAAGGATCCATTGGCGCGTAGGGTGTAGTTTGCTAGCCCTAGACAGGATGTTCCGGGGATCAACCTCGTGTTGGTTTTTAGGCCTTGCCTAGGGTCGGTTTACGAACACCGTGCGTGGCCGCGAGGCTCAATCACGAGTAGGATGTTCCGATTATGTGGTGAAAACCCTAAATCGTAGTAGATCGTTTTAGCTTTATTTTGATCAAGCAGGACCACCATATATTCGTACACCTCGTGCGAATCATGGGTGGATCGGCTCTCTGAGCCG
Organism: Lolium rigidum; assembly: GCF_022539505.1. Classification (NCBI taxonomy): domain Eukaryota; kingdom Viridiplantae; phylum Streptophyta; class Magnoliopsida; order Poales; family Poaceae; genus Lolium; species Lolium rigidum. The sequence goes on from NC_061508.1 coordinate 270,475,323, forward strand.
ATTCACAGGACAACCTGAGAGCTGATCGAGGCTCATATTTAATGTTTACGTATATGCCATGCAGGAAACTAAGCGAGGCATCTCCATCACCTTCCTGACCATGTATAGGTCAGGTGGCACGCCCTTGCACCAGCATCGGACGTGCGTGCCGAGTCTTTGCGGGCCGTCGCTCGGAGGGACCAGGGCCAGCCGCAGCCTCCGGGAGCCTCCCGGCTCTACCGTGTTGCCCGTCGCCGCTCGCCGGTGGGTTTCCGACCGCAACACATTCTCGGCACGCCCGGTGGGACCGTCTTCGACATCAACCGCATCGCCATCTACATCCGAGATGGCGGACGGCACCCCGACCACGTACGAGGATCTGACCGAGGAGCTCAAGAAGAAGTATGACGAGGTCAAAGCGATCCTCGAAGCCGACCTCATCGGCTCTTTTCACGTAACCCGCTCACATGGCATCGGTGGAAAGGGTTCTCACCCGAAGGCGCGCTCGATGGAGTGGACCTGTCCGCCCCGTCGAAGAACGCACCAGTGTCCCCGCGTCGGAGATTAACTACATGGTGGCTCACTCGCCGCACCGCCATTCCGAGAGCCTCGGTGAACACTTTGGAGCGTGTCGCTCTTTGGGTGATCCAGGAAATCATGAGGCATCGATACTCTCCGTCGAGACCAGCTCTCGGGACTTACCAAGGAGAGATGCCACTCCAGTCCCGTCCACCGCTGCCATTCGCGTTGGCAGCACCAGAAGTGCCGAGTTCACCGGCATACGTCGTCTACAAGATCGGTGGTGACCCTAGTGACTACCAGTTCTTGCATGAGGCGCCGAAGGAGATCCCTCACGGGTACACGTGCACATACGTGCCAGACTGCAGTAACTGGGCACTCACAAACCAGACTGCAACAGCAGGGACCTCTGGAACAACAGGAGGAACTTCGGGAACAGATCTTGAGAAGCAGACGTGGCTAGCTAAGTATGCCACTCCGACAAACCTCCGCAGCTCAGCTCCCGCAGCTTGGCTCGTAGCCGGAAAAGCAAGCATGGCTGGCTAAGTATGCCACTCCGGCGAATCTTCGCAGTTCGACTCCCGCAGCCCAGCACCGCGGATCAAATCAGTACCATCCCGAGAGACCAGCTCGGCATGGTGCCGAAGAGGAGGACAATCGGCTATTCCAAGCCGTACCCCAACGAGTACGAGTTGATCCCGCTACCACCCAAATATCGGCTCCCTGATTTCTCCAAGTTTAATGGATCAGATGGTTCCAGCTCCATCGAGCACGTGAGCCGATATTTGGCACAGCTGGGCACGATCTCAGCAGCAGATGAACTGCGTGTGAGGTTCTTCGCACAGTCCCTCACAGGATCGGCTTTCGGGTGGTACACATCGCTGCCACCAGACTCAATCCGGACGTGGAAGCAGTTGGAAGAGCAGTTCCACATGCAGTATCACTCAGAGGCTTCCGAGGCCGGCATTGCCGATCTAGCACAAGTACGTCAGAAGCGTGGAGAAACTGTGGCAGAATACGTCCAGCGCTTCAGAACTGTTAGGAACCGATGTTATTCGGCTCGTGTGACTGAAAAAGAAGCAGTCGAGTTGGCATGGTGGGCCTTGCATCACCAATCAAGGATATGGCCTCCCAAGCAAACTACCCTTCACCGGCGCACATGGTTCGAAACCGTCGTTATATGAACAGCGCCACCCGTACTTGTACCAGGACAAATTCAAGCGTGCGGTAGTCCCGGTTGAGGCGGATGAAGACGAAGGCTCTGCGGGAGATCAAGAGGTAGCAAGTAGCTGAATGGACTCGGGGGCAACCCCGTGTCCCGCAAATGGGTTAAGCCACCAGGTCCGCCCGCAGGGTTTGATTTTGACGTGACTAAAACTGAGCAAATCTTCGACCTCTTACTCAAGGAGAAGCAACCGAAGATACCCGAAGGCCTCAAAATCCCCACGGTACAGGAGCTGAACGGAAAGCCATACCGCAAATGGCATAACTCGTTCTCCCATACCACCAACGACCGCAGGGTGTGGCGTCGCAGATCCAAATGGCGATAGAACAAGGACGTCTAATTTTCAACCAAGTACGCCATGAAAGTCGACACTCACCCCTTCCCCGCCGTTAACATGGTGGAGTGCACTTACCCCGGAGGGTGCCAGCCAAGTTTCTCGTTCAACATCAACATGGTAGGACTTGGACACCACTCGGTAAGGACGGAGACGAGGGCAGCCGCTCTCGTAGCAAGGACACAGAGGAGGCCGCTCCACGCGATCGGCTCCGTCACGATGGCAAGCGCTACATCACATAGGGAGAAGTGAGGAACGTGAGATATCAGCGACCTCTCTCTGATCACCTCCTCAACAAGTATGTGAGTCAATATGACCAACGCCGACGACCCAACGACGATGATGAAAGGGATCGTCTGGCTAGGGACGCCAGGAGACGTCGTCGGCATGATCGCGACGAGGAGAGATATGAGCGCCACGCCAAGGAAAGGTTAAGGGAGCAAGACGACGAGGATAGGCACTGGGACTGTCCCTTCTTCAGACACTGCTGGGATTCAGGAATGAGCCGATTGCCTACAATCGGCAACCGCCTGTAATGTAGACGAAGAGGAAGGATGCAGCTAACGTGTCCGTGTTCAAACGTCTAGGGCCTCTCCCACCTCGGAACAAGCACGCCGAGTCCCCTCGGGTGGAAGATCTCGAGGATTTGGAAGACGATGATGAAGAAGAAGAAGACAGTACCACCGGCCAAGGTGGTGCCCCGATGGACTCAGCCGTTCCCAAAAGCGTAGGGTTCAGCGGATCGCGTGGCTTGGAGGAAGCCGAAAGGTTATACCCGCACACGCTAAGGAAGGCGCGGCCTGATCCGGCCGCGAAAATTCAGCGAACCCCGGATGAAGAGGGTCGACCACAAAAAATGGAGTGGCGCCCTAAGCAAAGGAAAGCCGATGATGAAACATCGGCTGGCACAAACATGGTGTTCATCCTTCCGACGGAGTTTAGTGCTCCAGGATTAGACGAGGCACCCGTGGCACAACTTGATCGCGGCCCACGGCCGGTTATCTTTGAGAAGCCACGAGAAAGAAGCTACGCACATCCGAAGGCCCCGTACTTGCGAGGTTATATCAATGGGCAGCCCGTCAACAAGATGTCGGTGGACACCGGAGCGGCATCAACATTATGCCATACTCCATGCTTCGTCGGTTGGGACGCTCTAGCTCGGATCTGATCAAGACCAACGTGACACTGAGCGATTTCAACGGCCAAGCGTCTGATGCACAAGGTGTTCTGAACGTGGATCTGACCGTAGGAAGGAAAACCATCCCTACGACGTTCTTTATCGTCGACAGCAAGAGCACCTATGCTGTCCTGCTAGGAAGAGATTGGATCCACGCCAACTGTTGCATTCCATCCACGATGCACCAATGCGTAATACAGTGGGATGGAGATGAGGTAGAGGTCATCCATGCAGATGACTCAGCCGAGATTTCAACGGCTGGCATGAACGCTTGGGAAACAGCAGGCCAAGAGCCACTCTCAGGCATCAATTTGGACGACTGCGAGCGCATCGACGTGACAAAGGATGGGGTTAGGCTGGTCTTATCCACCGGCCTGACCGTGTAGCAAGAACGAACCGATGGGCAAACTTGGCGAGGCCGATCCTTGGGATCGGCCCCAAAGATCTATGGAGGAACATTGCAAAACCTTCATTGAGCGATTCGATCAACGTGGAGGCCGATTCCAAGCAATCGGCCAAAATTATCCTCACCACACATTCCGCCCGTGTTCAACGTCGATCTAATGGGCAGCGGTTTTACGTCGGCCGATGAGAGTCAACATTAGTCCTAACGGAGCCGACGTTCAAATATAGTGCCTTGGCTAACTACAGAGCCGATATCCGCAGTTACCTGGCAGATTCGGCTCGGGGGGCACCTAATCGGATGAACATGTGCGATACATGTGCGGTGAAATATTGGGGGCCGATAGAAAATCGGCCAGTAAAAAAAAAACTTTCTCATGGTATACAGCCGATGCAAGGACATCGACTTTAGAGTTAAGAAACAAAGCCGATGTACAGCCATCGACTCTAGTACAATTACACAGGATCTACCTGCTGCGTGTTCAAGACGCGGATTTTCACCAAGTCCAGTTCATCTGTGAGGCCCTCTGCTTCCTCGAGGGAGTGAACAATGAGAGCTTCTTCAGCTGCAATGAGCCGATTTTGGTGCCCGAATCTTCTCTTCAAGGACTTCCAACCCTTTGCGCCAGTTCAGCAGTACTGTCAGAAGTCAGTTTTGGCATGCAAGGCAGCCTTTTGCTCATTAAGCCGTTGGTGTTTCGTCTACAATATCGGCTTTCAACGGAGGAAGAGGCGATCGATGGGGGCAAGTTCGGCCGGTTCGGCATGGTGGCTGTCTCAGAATTACCTGAGTTCAAAGCCCTTTATCTGATATGTGCATCCTCACCAATATTCTCGCCTTGACTGAGGCTCGGGGGGCAGCTGGCCTGGTAGATGCTCTGTTTTATAAGCCGATTGGGGTGTCATCGGCTGATCCTTCGTCGCAACCTTCTTCAAAAATGGTGAATTCTTGCAGAAGAGGATCATTGGACCTCGGTGGGAGGAGTTTAAGGGCTTTCTTGAAGACTCCACATTATCCACCAGATCTCAAAGTCATCAGTTGAAGAATTGAAGGATGGGTTGTGAAGGACCGATGCGTTGCTATCGGCTCATTAAGCATTGGCTAAGTGGACAAATCGGCAAAATCAGTATGAGGGGAAATCGGCTAAATTAGCTCAAGGGAAATCGGCAAAATCCAATTGGGGGAAATTCTTCATTGATAAGCAGGATTTCTTACATAAAAAGAGCTGATTGCTCTCAAAAGGAAGTACTAGGGGATACATTGCCCCATCTACCACTACTGATCCTATGCTAAGGGTCCTATCTATGGGCCGTCGCTGCCCTCGTTGTCGCCGTCGTCGCCGCTGTCGGCGCTACTCCCGGCGGGCTCCTCGTCACTGCTGTAGCAGCCGCCGATAGGACCCTCGTTGTCCTCGTCCTCTTCGTCAGCGTCGTCATCGTCGCTGTCGAAGTCGCTGAGGTTCCCCGGCCAGGGGCAGAAGCGCTTGGCCGGCGGTTCGTCGGAGGAGGTGTCGTCCTCCTCCTCCTCCTTCTCCTCCTCCTCCTCGGGGGAGGTGAAGTCGTCACAGGAGAAGCGATCGTCATCGCTCTCCTCCTCCGTTTCCCCGTCGGCAAGGAAGCGGAGGTCACTTTCCCCGTCGGTCGAGGACTTGTCGTCCTCAGACCAGACGGAGAAGTCGTGACTAGACTCCTCCCCGGCTTCGATGGCGCGGCGGATGTTGGCCGCGTGGGCCTCCTCCGGGTTCCACTCCGGCGTCGGCTCGCGGGAAGAGGAGGATTGGGTGGAAAGATCCGATGAGGCAGAGGAGGAAGAAGACATGGTGGCACAGGAGGGCTTTTGGAGTGCTAATGCGAAGGGGATGAAGAAGCAAACTGTTTGGAGCGGTTAAATAAAAGGGGATATAGTGGAAATTCAATGCCATAACAGTTTCCGAGGGAGTGGTGCCCAACAAAAAAAAAACTGCCAGGTCACGCGGAGAAGTTGAGAAGGCAAGGCATCATGATGATGAATGCTACGACGGTTTTGCTCTGCCACGACATGACCCGACAAAGAAAAGCAGAGTGATTTTGGAATTATCAATTCCAAAACCAGGGGGGCATGTGTTATCACCAGAATTTGACCGAGTCAGAGGTGGGCCGCGATCAAGATGGGCTTGAAGAATATATATGGAAGAATATACGTGAATCGGCCTTATATGCAAAGTTTGGGCTAGTTGGCCCGTGTATCTGTAATCTAGTAGGATGCGTGTTGATTAGATAGAGTTTGGCTCGTGCACGGTTGGGATTATTCCCACGGTTAGAAAGTCTACGGACTATAAATATGTATCTAGGGTTTATGAAATAAACAACAATCACGTTCACCACAAACCAATCTAGGCGCATCGCCAACTCCCTTGTCTCGAGGGTTTCTTCCGGTAAGCATCATGCTGCCTAGATCGCATCTTGCGATCTAGGCAAGACAAGTTTATTCGCTGTTCATGCGTTGCTCGTATCGAAGCCTTTTTGATGGCGAGCAACGTAGTTATCTTAGATGTGTTAGGGTTAGCATTGTTCATCGTATCATATGCTATCGTCGTGCAACCCTTAGACATCTAGCCGCCCTTACGCCTATCTTAGGTGTAAGGGCGGCACCCCACTTGATCATTATTTAGTAGATCCGATCCGTTATGGTTGCTCCTTGTTCTTCAAGGATTAGTTTAATATCTGCATAGTTAGGCCTTACAAACGGGTTGAAGGATCCAGTGGCGCGTAGGGTGTAGTTTGCTAGCCCTAGACAGGATGTTCCGGGGATCAACCTCGTGTTGGTTTTTAGGCCTTGCCTAGGGTCGGTTTACGAACACCGTGCGTGGCCGCGAGGCTCAATCACGAGTAGGATATTCCGATTATGTGGTGAAAACCCTAAATCGTAGTAGATCGTTTTAGCTTTATTTTGATCAAGCAGGACCACCATATATTCGTACACCTCGTGCGAATCATGGGTGGATCGGCTCTTCGAGCCGATTCACAGGACAACCTGAGAGCCGATCGAGGCTCGTATTTAATGTTTACGTGTATGCCATGCAGGAAACTAAGCGAGGCATCTCCATCACCTTCCTGACCAGGTATAGGTCAGGTGGCACGCCCTTGCACCAGCATCGGACGTGCGTGCCGAGTCTTTGCGGGCCGTCGCTCGGAGGGACCAGGGCCAGCCGCAGTCCTGGGAGCCTCCCGGCTCTACTGTGTTGCCCGTCGCTGCTCGCCGGTGGGTTTCTGACTGCAACACCATGTCAAGACACCAAACAGCAAATGCCCAAGTTAATGGTATTGTTTTTAATCCAGATGCTGGGGTATGAATTTGCTTGGCGTACCTCTGGCACCCATTGCATTTTCGTACTAAATCTTCAGCATCCTCCAAAGCAGTGAGCCAATAGAAACCATGCCGGAATACCTTTGCAACCAGCGCCCTCGATGAAGCATGGTGCCCACATTCTCCTTGGTGAATCTCCACGAGCATTTCTTTTCCCTCTTCCGGTTCCACACATCTTTGAAGGACACCGGTAACACTTCTCTTGTATACCTCACCGTTGATAATGGTGTAAGCTTTGGACCTTCTCTGGATCCTTCTTGATTCATTTTCGTCAGCCGGCAAGATGCCGTTGATCAGGAATTCCTTAATAGGTTTAACCCAGAATGGTGCCTCTCGAACCAGGAACACCGGTACATCTATCTCCATATTATCCACCAACATTGCTTCTTCCGGTATGGACACAGCAGTCCCCGAGTTTGCCGCAGCAGTCCCCGAGTTTACCGGACCAGTCCCCGGGTTTACTTCATCAATATCCATTGGTACAACATGTGATTCCGGTACGAAAATTGATTCCGACACCGGGCTTGGTTTGATCGATGGTTTTCTTAAGTGTGCCAAGGCTATTCCGGGTGGGATTTCTTGCCTGGACGAGCCCAGCTTGGACAAAGCATCCGCGGCTTCATTTTCTGCACGCGGCACATGGTGAAACTCACAACCCTCGAAGAAGCCGGAATTTTTTTGCACGTGAAACCGGTATGAGGCCATGTTGGCATCTTTTGCATCCCAATCGCCGGAACACTGCTGCACCACGAGGTCTGAATCACCATAGCAAATGATCCGGTGTGCACCGATTTCTTTTGCGACTTTGAGTCCATGTATTAGAGCTTCATACTCCGCTACATTGTTCGATGCTCTGAAGTGCACTTGCAAAACATACCGGAGATGATCTCCCTTAGGTGAGGTAAGTACCACACCGGCACCTAGACCCTCCTTGAGCTTGGATCCGTCAAAGTGCATCTTCCAGTATTCTATCTTCTGCTCTAGCGGCTTGTACTGCATTTCCGCCCAATCAACTAGGAAATCAGCTAAAGCTTGCGATTTTATGGCATCTCTTCTTTCGTACTCCGGTACATACGGTGATATTTGGATTGCCCATTTTGCTATTCTGCCGCTAGCATCTTTGTTACACATGATATCGGAAATGGGGGCCTCGCTCACCACTTTCACGGGGTGTTCTTCAAAGTAGTGGTTAAGCTTTGTGGCGGCCATGAACACGCCATAAGTCATTTTTTGGAAGTGAGGGTAGTTTTGTTTCGAGAGGGAGAGCATCTCGCTCAGGTAGTATACCGGTCTTTGCACGGTTTTTCCTTCCTCTTCTCTTTCAACCACAACCACTACGCTCACAACCCGGTTTGTTGCTGCTATGTACAACAACATGGGCTCCCTCTCCAAGGGTGAAGCTAATATAGGCGCGGAGGCCAGCATTGTTTTTAGCTCTTTAAACGCTGCGTCTGCCTGAGGGGTCCAGACGAAAGTGTCGGATTTTTTCATCAAGGCGTAAAGGGGCAGAGCTTTTTCTCCCAGCCTGCTTATGAACCGGCTCAGCGATGCCAAGCTTCCGGTAAACTTTTGCACGTCTTTGAGATCGTGCGGTATGGTCATTCTTTCGATTGCCCGGATTTTTACCAGATTCACCTCTATCCCCCGGCTTGATACGAGGAAGCCAAGCAGCTTGCCGGCTGGGACACCAAAGGTGCATTTTGCCAGATTAAGTTTCATCTGGAACCTTCTTAGGTTATCAAATGTTTGCCGGAGATCGTCTATTAAGGTTTCTTTTTTCTTAGTTTTTATCACGACATCATCTACATAGACTTGCACGTTTTTACCGATTTGATCATACAAACATTTTTGCATACAGCGCTGGTACGTTGCACCAGCGTTGCGCAAACCGAAAGGCATTGTGACATAGCAGTAAGCCCCGTGCGGGGTGATAAACGCAGTCTTTATTTGGTCCTCCTTTTTCAAGGGGATTTGGTGGAAACCGGAATAGGCATCCAGGAAAGACAACAGTTCACATCCAGCGGTGGAATCAATCACTTGATCGATCCGGGGCAACGGGAAAGGATCTTTTGGGCAAGCCTTGTTTAGGTTGGTGTAGTCAATGCACATGCGCCATACCTTTGGAGCTTTTGCTTCAAGGTTCTCTTCTTTCTTCTTCTCGACCATCACCGGATTGGCTAGCCACTCTGTGTGCAGCACTTCCACGATGAAACCGGCAACCAACAAATTTGGTACTTCCTCTCCAATGATTTTTCTTCTGTCTTCAGCAAACCGGCGCAGCGGCTGCCTTACCGGCTTAGCATCTTTTCGGACGTTTAGACAGTGCTCAGCCAGCTCCCTCGGAACACCTACCAAGTCATCAGTAGACCAGGCAAAGATATTCCGATTCTCACGGAGGAAGCCGGTGAGCGCGCTTTCCTATGCCTCAGTGAGGCCGGCACCGATGCGAACAGTGCTCAGGGTGAGCTGGGTCCAGCACGATGTCCTTTGTTTCATTGGTTGGCTTGAATGCCGGTGTGCCCAAATTTCCACTCATTGCCGCTAAACTCAACTGTGAAGATTGAGCCAGCGCAACCGCGGTCTGCATTCTTTTCTTTTCCTCTGCAATCACCAGCGATTCGGCCAGGTTTGATCCGGCGGAAGCGGTTTCCAGTGAGACTTTATAGTTTCCCACCACAGTTAAGGGTCCACGAGGTGCCGGCATCTTCATCTTGAGATAGGCTGTGTGAGTTGATGCCATAAAGGCTGCCAGTGCTGGTCTCCCCAGTAGTGCATGGTAAGGACTATCCAGATCCACCACCTCAAAGAGAAGGTTTTCCACCCGGCAATTATCACGTCCACCGAATGAAACATCCACCTGGACTTTCCCCATGGGCGAGCAAGACAGCCCCGGAACGATTCCATGGAAAGTTGTGTGCGTTGGCTGCAGCATGTTCTCAGTTATCCCAAGTGTGCGCATGGTGTGCCGGTACATAATGTTTATGCTGCTCCCATTGTCTATCAGCACTTTGCTGAATTTGACTCGAGCGTTTGGCCCATGCATGATTGGGTCCACAACCAGAGCGTAACCACCCAGATTAGGCATTATTTTCGGGTGATCCTTGAACGACCAGCTTATCTCTTGATCAGACCAAAGCATGTACTTTGGAACTGCCGGCATCACCGCGTTCACTTCCATGGAACGGCGCCGCAGGCTTCGCTTGTCTGTTGGCTCAGTAACGAACACAACACAGCACATATCTGGATCATGGTAAACATTCCGGCCCAAAGGTGCCGGCAGAGGTGCTTGGCCGCGGGCGTCTCCCACCTGATGAACCTGTTGTGGTGGAGGCCGGTTTTGTTGAAGCTGCACCGGTATGGCATTCGGTCCGGTAAGCGGGGGTGGTGGTGGTAGTTTTCCTGCATCTTTTGCTGTGCCTTGGCCCATCAACCTTCTGGTCCAAGTACAATCTTTTGTCAAGTGGTTTGCCGGCCTTCCGGGGTTTGGCGTGTGCCACCGGCACGGCTGGTCCATTGCGGATTCCATGGTGTACCTTTCCTCATTGTTTTGCCATGGTTTCTTCTCAACCCATTGTTTCTTAGGACCCGCCCATGGCTGCGATCCGGTTTTTTGCCTCTGGCTTCCGCTGGCGCTGGAATTTTCCTGCACCGCGGCTACTTGCCGTGGACCATACCTTCGATCCGGAAACTCTTCCCTTCGTTTGTTATGCCGGTTGTCCCGGTATGGCTCTTGGCGTTGCTGAGGTTGGTTTGTTTGCTCCGGCTCAGCTTGCACTGCCGGTTGCATTGGGTCTCCCAATGAGTAGCTATCTGCAACACGTATCATCTCTGCCAGCGTTGCCGGCATGTTCCGCTGCAGCTTTTGCCACAACGGCGAACCTCTTCTGCACCCACTGCTAAACCAAGCTATGGCTTGTGCTTCTATCACCCTTTCACAGGAGTTCCTCGTGGTATTCCACCGGGCCAGGTAATCCTGGTCTGTTTCATTTTGGCGCTGTATGCACAGAGCGAGCTGCTGCGGCCTGTTTGGCCTCCGGTAGGTACTGCTGAAATTGCTCACAAAAGCTTCCTCAAAGTCTAGCCAGCCGTTAATGCTTCCGGCCGGCAAATTTTCCAGCCAGATTCTTGCAGGTCCCACCAGGAACGATGGTATGATTCTTACGGCCCAGCGGCGGTTTCCTCCTCCGGCTACGGTTCCTCCGCCACCAGCGACATAGACTGCAGTAACATAATCCGCGAGCCAATCTTCTGGCTTAGTGGTGCCATCGTACGTTTTTATGTCACGTGGCAACTGGAAGTTGCGAACTGGCGGTCCCTCTTTCATGATCCTTGGGCCAAAACATTTAGGACCCGGAGGTCCTTCTTCCTCGATTATTTCAGACAGATACACCCTGTCCAGACGGTGCCTCGCATCCCGTACTGGTAGGTGCCTTTCTCCCACGCGCTCTCCCAACGGGTTCCGGTAAGCCATGGGTCTGTCAGCTGTTGAGTCAGCCTCATCATAAGGTTCCGGTACCGCGGCCCTTGCCTGCCGGTACCTTGGGGGAATCTCATCTTCCTCTTCATACGCAGCCCTTGCCGCTTGATAATTTTTCCCGGTTTCGTGTTTACCGGCATGATTGTTTTCGGCATAGCCCCTTTTGGCGTAGCCTCGGTCTGCCCATTGGCTTTTTCTTCCGGCATCATATTGCCCGGCTTTCTGTTTTCCAGCAAGGACCGGATCGTACACAGTCATCTGCTGCGCATTCACCTCTTTTTCCCTTCTTTTATCCGGATGATGGGACGATGCTTGCCCCTGAGACTTGCTACCGGCATTCTTTGTTGAATGCGCGGACTTCGAAGCCACAACTTTGTTTAGTTTAGCTAGCTGCTCAGCATTTTGCTGCTCGATGGTTTCAAGCAGCTCCCGGACACGCTCTTGCTGTTTTACCAGAGCATCCCCGGAAAGCGATTCGCACAGCTCTACCGCAGCTTTAGCAGCTTTTATAGTTTTATCTGGACTACTGTATTTAGGCTTCTCTATGATGCTTACAGATGCAGAGGCACTTTTGCCGGCGAGAATTTCTTTGCGCAGATCCTGATCTAGATTGCGAGCCTTAAGCCGGTTTTCCGGTACTCTAGCAGCATGCGCGCTAACAGAAGCAAAGCCATGGGCAGCGTTATACTCACGTAGGGTTAGGTTCAGCTCGCGCTGCGCCCGGATGATATCCTTGCCGTTCTCGAGCAGCTTCTGGCGCTGCGCCTCCAACTCCGCTCGCGCTGCTGCCGGATCGATGTTCTGCGCGATGGGGGTGGCGAGGACGTTCATCGCCGCTTGGAGTGGTGCCTCCGGTAGCGCTGAAGATGCTCCCGCAACGCCGGGGTCGCGCTCCAGCGGTGGCTTGGCCGCGCGGGTCGAAACCGCATGCCCAGCACCTTCTTCCACAGCTTCTTTGCCGGTGATGACCGCGCCTGCCATCATCACCTCCACGCTGCCAGGAGCGCGGCCAGCATGTAGCCACCTTGGCGGATCTGGTGCCACCAGCACCGGCGAGAGGCGCTGGCGCACAGGAACAGTGCCGAAGTAGACGCGGTGGCTGCCGAACTCGATGATGCGGCCGTTCTTGGGGAAGATGCCGCCGTTGGCGAAGCAGCCCGCGTTGTCGTTGATGAAGTCCATGGAGTAAAAGCGCTGCACCAGCGCGGACACCGTGCGCTGGCCGGCGACGTCGAGGAGACCCGCCCGAATGTGAACTCCGTCAAGCGCCACTTCCTGCCCCACGGTGGGCGCCAACTGTCGTCGTGGCGAACGAGCAGATGCCATGGGATGGCTTGAGTCGGGGCCGAATGGACGCTAGAGGATTCGGGGGAGGGTTTGCGACTAGATGGGATGAACCTCCGGATGCTTTCCTCAAGAACACAGCACAAGGCAGTTATGCAAGAAGAAAGACAAGAGGAGGAACTCTGCTCTAGATCGCTTGTTCCATTGATCTCAACATGGTTACAGGTTTCTGGGCATACAAGAGCCTCTAGGAATCGACTATTAGATCATCTAAGCATCCCGAATACGGGTGTGCCCCCTCTCCTTTTATAGGGGAGAGGGTGGCTTACAGAGCAAGAAACCCTAATGGCATCTTTGACTGGACAAACTACTTTACAAAGCTACTTTAATCATGGATGACGCCTGATACATCTCAAACGTATCTATAATTTCTTATGTTCCATGCTACTTTTATGATGATACTCACATGTTTTATACACATTATATGTCATTATTATGCATTTTCCGGCACTAACCTATTAACGAGATGCCGAAGAGCCAGTTGCTATTTTCTCGCTGTTTTTGGTTTCGTAAATCCTAGTAAGGAAATATTCTCGGAATTGGACGAAATCAAAGCCCAGGGTCCTATTTTTGCACGAAGCTTCCGGAAGACCGAGGGAAGGAAGTGGGACCACGAGGCGCCGCCACAACAGGACGGCGCAGCCTAGGGCTTGGCCGCGCGGCCCTGGCATGTGGGGCCCTCGTGTGGCCCCCCGCGTTGCCCTTCCGCCTACTTAAAGCCTCCGTCGCGAAACCCCCGCACCGAGAGCCACGATACGGAAAACCTTCCAGAGACGCCGCCGCCAATCCCATCTCGGGGGATTCAGGAGATCGCCTCCGGCACCCTGCCGGAGAGGGGAATCATCTCCCGGAGGACTCTACACCGCCATGGTCGCCTCCGGATTGATGAGTGAGTAGTTCACCCCTGGACTATGGGTCCATAGCAGTAGCTAGATGGTTGTCTTCTCCTCATGTGCTTCATTGTCGGATCTTGTGAGCTGCCTAACATGATCAAGATCATCTATCTGTAATGCTATATGTTGTGTTTGTTGGGATCCGATGAATAGAGAATACTATGTTATGTTGATTATCAATCTATTACCTATGTGTTGTTTATGATCTTGCATGCTCTCCGTTGTTAGTAGAGGCTCCGGCCAAGTTTTTGCTAGTAACTCCAAGAGGGAGTATTTATGCTCGATAGTGGGTTCATGCCTCCATTAAATCCGGGACGAGTGACGGAAAGTTCTAAGGTTGTGGATGTGCTGTTGCCACTAGGGATAAAACATTGATGCTATGTTCGAGGATATAGTTATTGATTACATTACACACCATACTTAATGCAATTGTCTGTTGCTTGCAACTTAATACCGGAAGGGGTTCGGATGATAACCTGAAAGTGCACTTTTTAGGCATAGATGCATGCTGGATAGCGGTCTATGTACTTTGTCGTAATGCCCAATTGAATCTCACAATATTCATCATGTCATGTATGTGCATTGTCATGCCCTCTCTATTTGTCAATTGCCCAACTGTAATTCGTTCACCCAACATGCTATTTATCTTATGGGAGAGACACCTCTAGTGAACTGTGGACCCCGGTCCATTCTTTTACATCGAATACAATCTACTTGCAATACTTGTTTTACTTGTTCTCTCGCAAACAATCATCATCCACACTATACATCTAATCCTTTGTAACAAGCAAGCCGGTGAGATTGACAACCTCACTCGTTTCGTTGGGGCAAAGTACTTTGGTTGTGTTGTGCGGGTTCCACGTTGGCGCCGGAATCCCCGGTGTTGCGCCGCACTACATCTCGCCGCCATCAACCTTCAACGTGCTTCTTGGCTCCCTATCGGTTCGATAAACCTTGGTTTCTAACTGAGGGAAAACTTGCTGCTGTACACATCATACCTTCCTCTTGGGGTTCCCAACGGACGAGTGCTTTACCGTCACAAGGAAGCTACTACGCCTACGTCAACTGTACGCTAGCAACGCCGGGGTCTTCTTTAATCAGGGACGCTGACGTCCTCCGGCTTCTTTCAGCGTCACCCTTCTCTTTGGCGCCAGGGCTCCGATTAAAGTCACTTTCCTTAGCTCAGCCTTGTCCTCTAGCTCTGAAGAGAATCTTTGACCGGTCTTGCCGACCTGCCCTCCTTCCGGTATCTTCTTCATCCGGTTCCGGTATACCCCTCTGGGGATACCGGCCTGCTTTTACTTAACCAAGCTCTTATCTTTGTGCTCTGGTAAGAATATTAAACCGGTATCTTGATGGCTCAAACCATCCGGTTTGGCATGCCTTTGGCATACCGGGGGTCATCCCCCCAACATGATTAGCTCCAATTTATTAATATGAGTAGCATGTCATGGATGTTTGCTTGCATTGTTTTATTCATAAATAGGTATGACATTGTGGTATCCTCCTCTGAATAATTCATTTGAATCGACTTGGCACATGCTCACGCATGCATATGACTGAACAAAAGTCAACTAAGCCTCGATGATTTAATTTGCTTCAGAGTTCTTGTATCACTCTTATGCCTCAGTTAATTTATTTTGCCGCAAGCATGATTATGACGATTACTTGCTCTCTTGATTGTCGCTCCCCAGTCTATTGCTAGCCTTCACTTGTACTGAGCGGGAACACTGCTCGTGCCTCCAAACCCCTGAAAACCAAGTTGTTCCAAAGTGTCCACCATAAATACCTATGCATGGCATTTCAAACCATTCCAAGTAAATTCTCATGCGCTACCTTTAAACCTTCAAAATGCTTCTCAATTTGTGTTAACGTTTTATAGCTCATGAGGAAGTATGTGGTGTTTATCTTTCAACCTTGTCATTTACTCTTGACGGACTTTCATAATGGACTAGTGGCACATCCGCTTATCCAATAATTTTGCAAAAAGAGCTGGCAACGGGGTTCCCAGCCCCAATTAATCAAACTTCATTAATAACTCTCTTCACATGTTTTGCTCTGATTCATCAGTAAGCAACTTAATTTTGCAAATAGACACTCCTCCATGGTATGAGATTGATGGAAGGCACCCGAGGATTCGGTTAGCCATGGCTTTTGAAAGATCGAGATGTCGCCTAGAGGGGGGGGTGAATAGGCAATTAAAAACTATTGCGGATTTGTCTTGTAATAATGCGGAATTAAACTATCGTTTAGTTTGCAAGCACAAACCCTAAATATGCTAAGCTCAACTAAGTGTAACAATATCAACTAGAGCTAAGCAAGATAGGCACAAGATATATGTAACACAAGTGATAGCAAGATATATGTACTTCTAGCACGATGGCTATCACAAGGAAAGAGAGCTCGGGTATAGAAATAACCGAGGCACGCGGAGACGAGGATGTATTCCCGTGTTCCCTTCCTTTGCAAGAAGGTACGTCACGTTTGGAGGAGTGGAGGTCCCACGAAGGATTCCCCGAGCCACGAAGGCTCACCCTATTCTCCGAACCACACCCACGAAGGATAATGGCCCTTTCCTTATGGTTAGCTTTTCCTCCGCTCCGGAGATGGCAAGCTCCACAACCACTTCACAAGCTCCACGAAGGAGAAGCCCGGGCCCCTTCACAATCTTCCACGAAGAGATCACCGGGACACCAACCAAGCCAACTAGGAGGTCACCCTCCAAGAGTAACAAGCTCACGGTCTCTCACTCGAACAAATCGTGGTGGAGAGCTCAACACTATGCAATGATGCAAAGCAAGAACACCGGAGGTGTTCAAGTCCTTCACACTCAAATCCCACCAAAGCAACGAATGCTAGGATGAGATTGGAGAGGAAGAACAAGGGGAAAAGTCAACCAAAGACTTCAAGATCTAGATCCCAAGAGATTCCCTCACTTAGAGAAGAAATGGATTGGTGGAAGTGTAGATCTAGATCCCCTCTCTCAAATCCTCAAATATGAGCAAGAATGGTTGGAGGAATCAAGAGGGAGAGCAAGTTCTTCAAATAGCAACAATGGAGGTGAGAGAATGAGAAGAACCAACTTGCTCAAGGTGGAAGAAAGGGCTATTTATAGCTAGGGAGCAAGTATACCCGTTGGGGAAAAATACAGGGAAAAAGACAAGAAAAACGGGCAGAAAAAAACAGTCTGAAAAGCGGCCCAGCCGGCCTGGCGACCGGCTGACCGGATTGTGGGCTGGGGAGGCTGGTCTGGGGTCCGGCCCAGCCGGACCAGCAGCCGGGCGGGGCGCGCGCCGCGCTGGGCGGCGGATAGGCTGAGGGCCGCGCGGGGGGGAAGGAAAGGGCCCGGCCCGGCCAGGAGGCCGGTCGGCCGGGCGGGGCACCGAGCGGGCCGGCGGGCGCCGGGCGCTGGGCCGAGTGAGGCGGCAGGCCGGTTGGCTGGCCGGGTGGGCTGGCGCCTGGCCCGGTCCGGTTGGCGCTCGGTTGCGGACCGGGTGGGCCGGTGGCTGGCCCGGTCGGCCGGCTGGCCCCTCCCCTTTTCTTTTCTTTTTCTTCTTTTACTTTTTCTTTAATAACTAATGCTCCCGAACTCCAATTCGAATGAAACCAATTTTGTTTGGAAGATAACAACAAATGCTATCTTATAGAAAGTGAAAACCCAAGAATCTGTAGGAGGGGATTTTATCATGAATATAAAAGGTAGAACCTTATATCATGAATAACCGGTAAAATCACCCAACCTCGAAAACGCAATAGAAGATGCATGCGAACTCCGTTTTCGATGAACTTGGGCTTGTTGTAAAGCTAGCAACAAGCTCAAGAACCTCACACCGAGAAATACCAAGAAGCAATAAGAATATGCAACGCATGCAAGGATTGAGCTCCCTAAGACGATGTGATCAAGTTACCCAACCGAAAGCCCCTCTTAATAGTGCGGCTATCTATCCTATAATCTGGTCTCCCATCAACCACCTCGAGACCGGTAAAAGGAAAACCTATCAAGGTCATACCTTTGCCTTGCGCATCCCATCACTTGATCATTGTCGCTTCGTGTATACTCACAAATGCTCCCCCATACACTATGATGGGAAAGCTTCATTGATGCACATCTTCACATGTCCACTATCACCAAATGGACGGCAAGCTTCAAGCATGTGATCCACTCAAGATGCTCATCTTGAACTTGCCCAACTCAACCTTGTATCTTCTCATACTCACTTAAGATAGAGCATGGCTAATATTGAGTTCCACATAAGAACTCCATCTTCATTTCTTCTTCTTGATCATATCTCATATATATCTTCATACCGATGATCTTGATGCCAATACACAAGGTATCTCTTTATCTTCATGGCATCCATACTTGAATCCAACACATGGAGAGCAAGTAGTACCTATGGAATATTCCTTCATATAAACTCAATGAAAACATTAGTCCATAGGGGTTGTCATTGATTACCAAAACCACACATAGGGGCAATATACCCTTACAATCTCCCCCATTTTGGTAATTGATGACAACCACAATAAGAGGGTTTATATAATGAATATTAGAAACAAGTACGCAACTTATCCGAGAGTAAGTTGTATACAAGAGGTTGTATTTGATATGGTCGAGTAACACAAAGCTACTAGCCCATAACAAAACCGGCTCTACCCACACAACTACAACAAATGCAAGAGATGTGAGTAGAACCAATATATATAGAGAAGACTCCCCCACAATATGTGCACGTGTGATGAACATGAATTCATTGCATACATTGTCAAGATTAACCTTTGGGATAGTTTTCACTATATATATACAACCATGCAAGACATATAAAATATGGAATGCATGAGAGGCAAAACACTTAAGCACAAACCAATCTTAAGTATAAAACCATTTCCCTTAAACCCTCTAAACTTCTCCCCTATTGGCATCGATTGTCAAAATGGGTGAAAAATTCAGAAGGCCAATATAATGTGAGTTCCTCCCCAAAGTGTGCACTTCTCAAAATTTGAGTGGAATCAAGTGCACATATCCAATGATGAATACTTGAAGGAAGTCAAACTATATTGAGGATCAGGGATTGCATAAAGATTATATGGTGAAGTGAGCTTCAACAAATAAAGCAAGCAATCAAAGATCCAATTGTACAAACAAAGATATCATGATAAGAGAGATATAGTGCTCTAAATAAAATAAGAAAGCTCCCCAAGGTTCGTGCACAATTTATAATTTTTGCATTTGAATACAATATGCACAAACATGGAATCCTCACTCCCTATATATCATTTAGAACACAACTAGGATAAATAGAATATGCTTATCAAGAACAACTTGAGTCCAACAATTACGAGATATGAGTGCATGAAGAAAAACAAATAAACCAAGCACTCATAAATCTTCTTTACCAACAACACTAAAATCAAAAGGATAAGAAGATGGTTGGCAAACAACAAGGATATCAAGATGATGGATTAACGCTCTCATGTATATGAGTTTCTAAAGTGGACAAGATGATCCATAAAGAAACATGCACACACAAGAGATCAATAAAATAAATAAGACAAGACATCCAAGATGAAGTCATAAAATATACCAAAGGATGTTTGCTTAAGAAGCATATATAGCCTATGGCGCCAATTTTCACTTATGGTATATGAATGAGCTTCAACCAAGAAAATCTCAAAAACATCACAACTAACGATAAGGGAAGTAAAGCTAGTTGGAATGTTTTGAGAGAGGCAACAAGTATCACAAATAGGGATTTATTTCGCAATTTTTTATCAAAATTGCACATAAGAATTCTTTGAGGAATTGATATGCAATAAATTGCTAGATGGGCATATTTGAGATAGGTGAATCATAAACATGATATATATATTCCTATCATATGCATCTTCTCAAATTACTCAAATGTACAATAAGAAGTTTTCCTTTTAAAAAGGATTTTTCAAGAACCTCAATATTTTTGAAATAAAGAATTTCATGCCAAGATGCAACCTACAAGAGGTTGGATGCTATATGAGAAAGCATGAATAAGATACTTGTTACCGAGATAGCAATAGCATGATGTAGTAGATAAGAGTTCATCGATCATCCTAGCTTGACTCCAATTTTCATATGGTGACAACACCTTCCTTATAGATGATACAAGCCTCCATTGCATCTCCAATGTACCTAAAACAACATTCAAGTACATCTTGGTCCCCAAACTTATTGGGTCCAACATGGTTAGACTAACCACAATATATAGAACACACTCCATATAAATATGTGCATATTTGGATGAAATTTGAATTTCATGCACATCTTAGCCATTTCGGTTTTGATGGAGTATATCCTATATAATGGATCAAGGAAAGAAAGCATGCTATAAATATAAACAAATTACATATAAGCATGCATAAAGACTTTTAAAGATCCAAGAAATATATACGTTGGACAAAACACCAAATGAATTGAAGAAGGCATAAAGGTGTGACAAAACAAATTTGTTGTCCAAATTATGTCAAAGAGGCAAATCACAAAAGATTTGTTCAACAAAGTTTAACAAATGAACTTAAGAAGAAACCATTGAGCATAAAGGATGAAATAAAGCAAACATGCTCAAGGATTTATCTCATTCAAGCAAATAGAGCATGTAAGAAGGAATGAGATAGCAAACTCCCAAAAGAGCAAGGTTCGAACAAATAAACCAAACCCTCTACACTTTTCACAATGGCACAATGTACCATAAGGAAAAGGTTTGTCTTCCAAACAAACACTTGATATGAATCAAAAGGATTTATCAAAAGATTTTTCAAAGAGACAAGAAAGACATATGGGAGCAACAAGGATTTGTTGGAAATAAATTAAGGCAATAAGAAGAAATCCAAGATGAAGATGATCCATAAAATCAACCACATACAAGGTTATCAATTGTCAAAGACAATGAGAATATTGGAATTAACTTCCGGTGGTATATTTTAACAAGGATAGTAAGGATCAACTTCACAATAAAAGGCATAGGATAAGTATATAGAATTAGGTACTATGCACGGATGAAGATTCTTGATAGCTTCAACTAGTCAAACAATCACGCACGACAATGATTAGAATAACTTGAAGCAAACGGTGTCCCAAATAAGATATAGAGATATGTATTTGAGGAAAACCGTACCAAGAATTTCTTACTCAAACAAGAACCCATAAGATGAGTAATAAAAGATTTTTAATAAGAATGGAGCTTGTTTGAGCAAACATGCCACTTAGGAACAAGATAATTAAGAGTATCAACTATAAGTGGCAAAACCTCATATATTCACATTTCCTAGGTTTGTGATATGTACAAAACATATTACTCCCCCATAATGTGATAAAACATTTCTTCTTAATCAAGAGGCAATTGAAATTCGACTAGAGATGATTAATGGACATTTAGAATTTGAATTTCTCATGAGTATAACACACCACATAGTGACTAGATAATCTTGCAATATCAATACTAAGTGGTGATACCCACATACACACATTTTATAGAAGGAGAAATGCACAAAGCATAACACTCCCCCAAAATGGGATGTTCCATTAATCACTCAAAGAGAGCCAAATAAGATATCGTCAAGATGCATTAGGCTCAAAACAATACACAAGTATATGATGAGTCAAACAAACATACTTGAATACACAAGATAGGCAAGTAAGACATAACACATACAAACACATATTTGGTACGAAACCAAACATGCAAAGGGGCAAGTAACTTACAATAAATATGATGAGTTGAAGTATAAGTTACCGCAAAGAGGAACATTGGATATTAGATATATATGATAATCCATACGACTTGGCTTGGTCAAAATATAATAGATGAAGATCCCTTAATTCTTCAAGAAGTAGCCAAGTCTCCAATGCCCTCTACATGCACCTATTGATCAAGCTTGAGCTTGTTGGTCCCCAACCAAGTTGGGTCCTAAGAGGTTAGTCACAATAGGCTTGGAAACCCAAATGGTCCTTTCTTGAGACCACTTTGAGTCCCAACAAACTTGGCAAACACATTGCCATCCTTATCTTTCCCTAGAGAATAATCATCATCAACAATTATAGGGTTAGATAAGGTACCACCTAAGCAAGAAGAAGCAAAGTGCCCCTTCTTACGACATAAGTAGCAAGTGTTCCCCTTTCTCTTCTTTATTGATTTCTTCTCTTGGGGAACAATATCTTGATTCTTCTTGGGAAGTGGCCTATCTTCAACTTGAGGTCGAGCATGAGCTTGACCTTGACCTTGTGGCCGTTTCCCTTGTTGTTTCTCACTCAAGTGCTTCTTCTTCTTCAATGGGCATGATCTAACATGATGTCCTTCAACCTTGCACTTGAAGCAAACCAACTTGGCCGGATCCTTGACTTTGTCTTGGCTCTTTTTCTTGTTGCTCTTGCTCTTGGACTTGTTCTTGTTATTGGAGTTGAATCCAAGTCCACTCTTGTCATTGGGGGATTGTTGCATACTTAGCATCTTGTCAAGTGCGGATTTCCCTTCATGACGCTTTTCCAAGTCTTTCTTCAAAGAAAGGACTTGGGCCTCGAGCTCTTTGATTTCCTCTACATGGTTAGTTGAAATACAAGTACTAGAGGAAGTAGAAGCTTCATTGTTAGAGCAACAAGGCAAGGCAAGTAATCCAACACAAGGTGTATCAATAGTTTGACTAGATGGATTACAAGGACTAGCACATGAGAGTATGGCATTTGTAGTAGAGATTGTGCTAATGTCCACATGAGGCTCACAAGATGTTACCTTAGTGATACTAGCCTCATGAACTAACTTTAGCTCATCGTAGGAAGTTAGAAGATCCTCAAGAGAGTGTGAGAGCGTTTTATTGCTTTCTTCCAATTCCCTACAATTGCTAGTTAGCCAATCAAGTTGAGCCCTTAGCTCAACATTCTCCTCTAAGGTAGATGCTTCACAAGAATTAGAGTTAGTAGCACAAGCATCATCAATATATTTTTCATTTTCAAGCTCATAGGATTCAATTTTTTGTGTGAGCATAAAATTAGTATGCTTCTCATCTTTTAGCTCTTGCTTGAGGAGATTGAATCTCATTCTCCCATTTTCAACATGGGACTCCAACTCCACTATGGTTTCCCTATATTTATTCAAGGTATCCATAGAGTGTTCAAGATTAGCACGAGCTTCTTTATTACCATGAAGAGAAGCATATACCATTGCCATATTATGCACTAAGGTATTATATTCTTCATCATTATCATCATCATCACTCTCATCATTAGAGGAAGTGTTATGAGTCAAAGTAGGAGATACCTTTGATCCATTTGCCATAAGGCACATGTGCATATCGGAGGATGAAGATGAATAAATTCTTGAATCCTCATTTGAAAACATGTCTTGATCCATAGAGTGTTCGGTTTCCTCTACATTGTTAGTCAACAAACAACTAGAGGAAATAGAAGCATTTTGATTATGGGAGCAAGACAAGGCAAGCATATCATCATGGGATTTATGTAAGAAATTTACACATGATATGCAAGGACTATCAACACAAGCATGTAGATTATTTTTAATGCTAGATGTGTTTAAGTCCAAAGAGGAAGCATTGCAATGGGATAGAGATGAAGAATCATCACTATTGAGCACAATATCAACATTGCAATTTCCCTCACCACTCACCATATTATTACCTTGTGTCTTGCAACACGTTGGTGAAGTGGAAGAAGATGATGACTCATCACGGCCGGAGGTGGAAGCAACTTGGAGCTCTTCATGATGTGAAGGGGAAGAGAGCTCCTCGGAGTCACCACCGACCAAATGAGAAGTGGATCCACCAAACATTTCTTTAAGCTTGATCCACATCTCATGAGACGACTTTCGCTTTATATATATCAAGAACCTACGAAAATCGGGTCTCAAAGAGAATAAAAGCTCATTAGATACTTGAGCTTCAAGATGTAAGTTTTTCTCATCCTCTAAAGATAGATTTTGAGAATCCATCGGAGGAGAAAAACCAACATCTAGAAATTGCTCTATATGTGGACACAAGGTCCGAAGATTACAAAGTAAGCAATTTCGCCACAAAAGATAATTTGTGCCATTAAAGACAATTGTGTCATTGTGCACTATACTAGCCGACATCTTTACTCTCAAGGCGGTGAAGCCTAAAACAAGGAGAGACCTTGCTCTGATACCAATTGAAAGATCGAGATGTCGCCTAGAGGGGGGGTGAATAGGCAATTAAAAACTATTGCGGATTTGTCTTGTAATAATGCCGAATTAAACTATCGTTTAGTTTACAAGCACAAACCCTAAATATGCTAAGCTCAACTAAGTGTAACAATATCAACTAGAGCTAAGCAAGATAGGCACAAGATATATGTAACACAAGTGATAGCAAGATATATGTACTTCTAGCATGATGGCTATCACAAGGAAAGAGAGCTCGGGTATAGAAATAACCGAGGCACGCGAGAACGAGGATGTATTCCCGTGTTCCCTTCCTTTGCAAGAAGGTACGTCACGTTTGGAGGAGTGGAGGTCCCACGAAGGATTCCCCGCGCCACGAAGGCTCACCCTATTCTCCGAACCACACCCACAAAGGATAATGGCCCTTTCCTTATGGTTAGCTTTTCCTCCGCTCCGGAGATGGCAAGCTCCACAACCACTTCACAAGCTCCACGAAGGAGAAGCCCGGGCCCCTTCACAATCTTCCACGAATAGATCACCGGGACACCAACCAAGCCAACTAGGAGGTCACCCTCCAAGAGTAACAAGCTCACGGTCTCTCACTCGAACAAATCGTGGTGGAGAGCTCAACACTATGCAATGATGCAAAGCAAGAACACCGGAGGTGTTCAAGTCCTTCACACTCAAATCCCACCAAAGCAACGAATGCTAGGATGAGATTGGAGAGGAAGAACAAGGGGAAAAGTCAACCAAAGACTTCAAGATCTAGATCCCAAGAGATTCCCTCGCTTAGAGAAGAAATGGATTGGTGGAAGTGTAGATCTAGATCCCCTCTCTCAAATCCTCAGATATGAGCAAGAATGGTTGGAGGAATCAAGAGGGAGAGCAAGTTCTTCAAATAGCAACAATGGAGGTGAGAGAATGAGAAGAACCAACTTGCTCAAGGTGGAAGAAAGGGCTATTTATAGCTAGGGAGCAAGTATACCCGTTGGGGGAAAATACAGGGAAAAAGACAAGAAAAACGGGCAGAAAAAAACAGTCTGAAAAGCGGCCCAGCCGGCCTGGCGACCGGCTGACCGGATTGTGGGCTGGGGAGGCCGGTCTGGGGTCCGGCCCAGCCGGACCAGCAGCCGGGCGGGGCGCGCACCGCGCTGGGCGGCGGATAGGCTGAGGGCCGCGCGGGGGGGAAGGAAAGGGCCCGGCCCGGCCAGGAGGCCGGGCGGGGCACCGAGCGGGCCGGCGGGCGCCGGGCGCTGGGCCGAGTGAGGCGGCAGGCCGGTTGGCTGGCCGGGTGGGCTGGCGCCTGGCCCGGTCCGGTTGGCGGCCGGTTGCGGACCGGGTGGGCCGGTGGCTGGCCCGGTCGGCCGGCTGGCCCCTCCCCTTTTCTTTTCTTTTTCTTCTTTTACTTTTTCTTTAATAACTAATGCTCCCGTACTCCGATTCGAATGAAACCAATTTTGTTTGGAAGATAACAACAAATGCTATCTTATAGAAAGTGAAAACCCAAGAATCTGTAGGAGGGGATTTTATCATGAATATAAAAGGTAGAACCCTATATCATGAATAACCGGTAAAATCACCCAACCTCGAAAACGCAATAGAAGATGCATGCGAACTCCGTTTTCGATGAACTTGGGCTTGTTGTAAAGCTAGCAACAAGCTCAAGAACCTCACACCGAGAAATACCAAGAAGCAATAAGAATATGCAACGCATGCAAGGATTGAGCTCCCTAAGACGATGTGATCAAGTTACCCAACCGAAAGCCCCTCTTAATAGTGCGGCTATCTATCCTATAATCCGGTCTCCCATCAACCACCTCGAGACCGGTAAAAGGAAAACCTATCAAGGTCATACCTTTGCCTTGCGCATCCCATCACTTGATCATTGTCGCTTCGTGTATACTCACAAATGCTCCCCCATACACTATGATGGGAAAGCTTCATTGATGCACATCTTCACATGTCCACTATCACCAAATGGACGGCAAGCTTCAAGCATGTGATCCACTCAAGATGCTCATCTTGAACTTGCCCAACTCAACCTTGTATCTTCTCATACTCACTTAAGATAGAGCATGGCTAATATTGAGTTCCACATAAGAACTACATCTTCATTTCTTCTTCTTGATCATATCTCATATATATCTTCATACCGATGATCTTGATGCCAATACACAAGGTATGTCTTTATCTTCATGGCATCCATACTTGAATCCAACACATGGAGAGCAAGTAGTACCTATGGAATATTCCTTCATATAAACTCAATGAAAACATTAGTCCATAGGGGTTGTCATTGATTACCAAAACCACACATAGGGGCAATATACCCTTACAACTTGTGTAAGCAAAGGTTGGAGGGAGTGTCACCCATAATAAAACTAAAATACGTGTGTAAACAAAAGAGAAGAGGGATGATCTACCTTGCTGGTAGAAATAACGTCCTTCATGGGAGCCGCTCTTGAAAGTCTGGTTGGCAAGGTAGTTGGTGTACCCATTACCATTCGTTGACAACAACAAACACCTCTCAAAATAATTTTACTCCTATTTTAAAAATGAAAAGCTCTACGCATGTTAATCCCTGCTTCCCTCTGCGAAGGGTCAATCTTTTATTTTTATGTTGTGTCTCCATCCTTTCTTTGAGCATTTTCTTGAGAGCACAACTGTCATTCTTAGTATAATATGCTTGTCTAAAAATATTATTGATTGTGGTATAACTTTGATGCTTTTATCTTTGACAATCTCTATTTCTAGTCTTTCTAAGAACCTCAGAGGTGCCTGGGCATTTATGTTTTGCTATTTAAATTCAGGCAAGCGAGATACCACTCTATCATATCCTTTTATGAACATTGCAATCCTTCTTATAGACATGATTCATGATGCTTATTATTAATTGTTGGTACCTTTCCATGATTGGCATAGCTATTAGATGATCTTATTTGCATGTATCTTATTATGAACTGCCTAAGTGTTAGCCATATCATGAGAATATTTACATCATATGAACAAATGTGTTCATGAAAGTTCTTTTACCGCGTCAGTTGTTAACTGAATTGCTTGAGGACAAGCAATAAGCTAAGCTTGGGGGGAGTTGATACGTCCAAAACGTATCTACTTTCCCGAACACTTTTGCTATTGTTTTGCCTCTAATTTGTGTATTTTGGATGCAACTAACACGGACTAACGCTGTTTTCAGCAGAACTGTTCTGGTGTCTCGTTTTTGTGCAAAAATCCAACTTTCAGGAAAATCCTCGGAATTTATGCGAAAGGTACTATTTTTCCAGAAGACTGACGGAGCCAGAAGGGCAAGCCAGGTGGAGGACCGAGGGCCCCACACCCTAGGGTGGCGCGGTCCAGGAGGGGGGCGCGCGGCCCTAGCGTGTGGCCCCCTCGGCCGGCCTCCGACGCCCTCCTTTGGACTACTTAACGCCTTCGACCTAAAAACGCACGGGGAGAAGTCGAAGTCGCCAGAAACCCTCTAGAACGCCGCCACATCGCGAAACTCCGTCTCGGGGACCAGAAGTCTCTGTTCTGGCACTCCGCCGTGACGGGGAATTGGAGGAGATCATCGCCTCCATCACCACCGACGCCTCTCCATCAACCAGCAATGTTTCCCCCATCCATGTGTGAGTAATTCCCCCGCTGTAGGCTGAAGGGGATGGTAGGGATTGGATGAGATTGGTCATGTAATAGCATAAGATTGTTAGGGCATAGTGCCTAGTGTCCGTAATTGGTACTTTGATGATATTGTTGCAACTTGTTATGCTTAATGCTTGTCACTAGGGCCCGAGTGCCATGATCTCAGATCTGAACATGTTATTATTTCATCATGATATGCATTGTTTTATGATCTTACCTGCAAGTTGTATACACATGTCGTTGTCCGGAACCAAAGGCCCCGAAGTGACGAATCGGGACAACCGGAGGGGATGGCGGTGATGTGAGGATCACATGTGTTCACGGAGTGTTAATGCTTTTCTCCGGTACTCTATTAAAAGGAGTACCTTAATTTCCAGTAGATTCCCTAGAGGCCCGGCTGCCACCGGCTGGTAGGACAAAAGATGTTGTGCAAGTTTCTCATTGCGAGCACGTACGACTAAATATGGAACACATGCCTACAGATTGCTTTGTACTTGGATACCGTTTTATTATTATCTACAAATGCCCTGCTTTGATTGTTACATGAGTTTCTCTCATCCATGCAACGCCCGTCATCCATCCCTGTGCCTACAGTATTTTAATCCTGCTGTTTACTAAAATACTATAAAACTGTTACTACTGATAAACTCTTGCGAGCAAGTCTGTTTCTAGGTGCAGCTGAATTGACAACTCCGCTGTTAAGGCTTTCAAGTATTCTTTGTCTCCCCTTGTGTCGAATCAATAAATTGGGTTTTACTTCCCGCGAAGACTGTTGCGATCCCCTATACTTGTGGGTCATCACTAGCATATCTCATAAAATAAATATGTAGCGATTACTAGAACAATCCGCATATACTATAAGCATCGCTGCTGAAGATCTAATCTTATCGAGTCAACTCTTTGAACTTTATCATAAACAATCTTTTGACAAGTTGAGCTTTTTCAAAAGTTTTATCAAGCTCCAAGCTTGATTTTAGATACTATCTTGGATTTCATGGCTCTTAGCCATTTTAACGGAGTCAGGGCCCATCATAGCTTCTTTGTATGTAGTTGGTTTATCATTGTTCAAAATCAATCCTTTGTTCACAAACCATTTATTTGATCACAAAGTAAACCATACCTACAAGGTTCAATAGGTACTTCAATCTCCATG
Source organism: Lolium rigidum (assembly GCF_022539505.1). Classification (NCBI taxonomy): domain Eukaryota; kingdom Viridiplantae; phylum Streptophyta; class Magnoliopsida; order Poales; family Poaceae; genus Lolium; species Lolium rigidum. Next base: position 270,503,971 of record NC_061508.1, read on the forward strand.
ACTATAACACTTTGTAGACATGGGAGCCATGATCATCGTGGCCGCTTCCAGAACCATTTTCCGATGCTGCGCTACTCTGATCATCATGCTCAGGTTCATCAACATTATCAAGTTCTATTGTCCTCCCACTCAAATACTTCGCTAGAAACAATTTCTTGGAAATAAGAAACATCGACAAACACTTTTGTCTTTGACTTCATAGTGGAAAGAATTCCCAATTTGTTCTCTGGGATAACCAACAAAGACATTCATCCGATTTTGGTTGTAAACTCATTTACTTATGCTATGCATACCAAAATTTAAGAAAGGACCATTAAGGTTTATACCCATGCCATAACTCGTATGGTATCATTTCAACGGATTATGATGATACTCTATTTAGTGTAAAAGCGGTAGTCTCTAAAGCATAATCCACAAAAATATAATGGCGTCATTTTATTTTATCTCATCATTAATCCAACAAGGTTTGGATACGTCTCTCGGATACTCCATCATCACTATGATACTCCAAGAAACATGAGTTGTAGAACAATTTCACAACTCTCTTAGATGTTCGCTAAAACTTGTAATTCAAATATTTCCACCATGATCCAATCATAGATATTTGACTTTCCTATTACGATGATTTCCACTTCCTGCTGAAATTTATTTGAATCCATTCAAATGTTTCAAACTTCTTCCTTGTCAAATAAATATATCCACAAATATATGCTCAATTCATTGTTGGAAGTTTTCATGAAGTAGAAGAATCTCCCGCACACAACTATGCCCAGTGAACCACATACATCATCATGTATGTTTCCACTAAGTTAGTTGCCCGTTCAACTCTTGGCCTATGAATGGTATTTCAGTCATTCTCTTTAGAAGAGATTTGCAAGCGCAAAACAATTCAAAAATCAAATGACTCCAAAAATCCATTTTCATGGAGTTCCTTCATGCGTTCCTTTCTAACATGACCTAAATGGCGGTTCTACTAATAAGTAGAATTCACATCATTTGCCTTATGGCATTTTAGCGTCAGTGTTATGCATGTGTGCTTTACCATAAAGATTTATAATAACTTATCCATCGTACATGGAATATTGTCATAATTTTAACAACTCATCGTTTTCATTTGACCAGAACAAAATAAAAATTATAAAGTTCTTTATTATAAATCTGAAGGGCTAGGTAGAATGCCAACGACAAACACAATAACACTTTATTTTGTTCCAGATGTGCATTCCTACCATATTCCTTGTCAGTCATTTAGGCCATTGTATTCTTGTATTGTGTTGTTTTGTATGACACCTCATACCAACCAATATGGTACAAATACCCAAGAATTTCATTGTGTGACCAAACAAGGAATACATTCATAAGATGTATATTATCTATATACACCTTAGCTAGACTCTCTAGTTTTTTCTTTCTTTCTACCAAAATCTTTTGTAGTTTCTCTTTTAGCTTTCCTCATTTTCAGAAAACACTTCACCTTCAATAACTTCTAGGTCCATTGGTCAAATACCAATAACCTTGAGGTTCTAACTTTGAAGTTGATCATCATATGACAAGTGTTCCAGATTTCACTATTAGTAACTTTGTAATGTGATGAACAATTTCACTCATAATTTTATCCATCAAATCATGACGACTTTCCGAGACCATGTCTGTACATGCTAGGCTCGTAAAGTTTAACCTCAGTATTCGCATGTGCAAACCTGGCTTGCACCCGTTGTATGCACACATAGAATCTATAACACCCGATCATCACGTGATGCTTCGAAACGATGAGTCTTAGCAACGGTGCATACTAAGTACGACCACTTCATGGATATGCGAATATCGTTAGTGCCCAACTAGTTAGAGGATTGCGACGCCTGGCGTTTTCAACCTTCGTACATTCCCATAAAACTTATGAGTTTATGTAGTATCACTAGATTATATTCTATCATCTCATACCTTGCTTATTTCTGAAAACAAAATTTCCAGCTCCTTACTTTTCAAACGGATTTGAACTTCAAGTTTCACGGAGACAAGATGATTTTAGGTACTAATTGAAACCATTTCTCTTTGAATCAGCAATATGAGGTTTACTAAAAGTTTGCAATAGGACTTAATCATTTCTTGATTCTTTAACAATACGGTACCAGTCCGTAAAGTTTCTTGTCAGACTTAACAGTATTTCTATCTCAATTACAAGACTAGCGCATGGTAGATAACAGATACCAATTCTACAAATTTAATTCAAAATACTATTCAGACTATGTTCATGATAATTAGTTCATGTTTTAATCTAATTACTAATGAACTCCCACTTAATACAACATCCCTTATAGTTGTTTAGTGGCACACGATCCATATCCACTACAGCAAAACCGGTCATCACGTGAGATGATGTAGCTTCAATGGTGAACATCAACATGTTGATCATATCGTCCATATGACTCGTGTTCAACCTTTCGGTTTCCTGTGTTCCGAGGCCATGCATGTACATGCTAGGCTCGTCAAGCAAACCCAAGTATTTCCGCGTGTGCAACATGGCTTACACCCGTTGTATGTGAATGTAGAATCTATCACATCCGATCATCACGAGATGATTCAAAACGACGAACTCTAGCAACGGTGCATACGAGGGGAGAACACTTTATTATCTTGATATTAATGTGAGGGATCATCTTATAATGCTACCGTTGCGATCTAAGCAAGATAGGATGCAAAAAAAAGGATTAACATCACATGCAATTCATAATGTGATATGATATGGCCCTTTTATATTGTGCCTTTGATCTTCATCTCCAAAGCACGGGCATGATCTCCATCATCGTCGGCGGTGCGTCAAGGTCCATGGCGCCGTCTTCATGGTTGTTCACCACATGTAGCAACTATTACAACTACTTTGAAATAATACTACTACATGAAATATAAAGACAACCATAAGGCTCATGTCGATTGTCACAATACAATAATGATCATCTCATACATATTCATCATCACATCATGGCCATATCACATCACCAAACCCTGCAAAAACAAGTTAGACGCCTCTAATTTGGTTTGCATATTTTACGTGGTTTAGGGTTTTCGAGTGAGATCCAATCTACCTACGAACATGAACAACAACGGTGATACTAGTGTTCTCTATAGAAAGAGTAGATCGAATCTTCACTATGGTGAGAGAGACAGACACCCGCAAAGCCACTTATGCAATACAAGTTGCATGTCGAGCGTGGAGCAAGTCTCATGAACGCGGTCATGTAAAGTTAGCCCGGGCCGCTTCATCCCACCATCCCGCAAGATGCAAAGTACCTAACTAAAAACAACAAAAGCATCAACGCCCACAAAACCATTGTGTTCTACTCGTGCAACCAATCTATGCATAGACACGGCTCTGATACCACTGATGGAATTCGTAGTATAGAAAATAAAAAATTCCTACCGCAATAACGAATAACAAGCCAAGATCTAATCTAGTAGATGGTAGCAACGAGATGTATGTGAGACTAACCCTCGAAGATTCCAAAGCCTACGAGATTAGATCTCGTTGTTGATGTAGTTGATCACTTGCCGCTTTCAAAAGCGCGTAGAAGATCTTGACGGTGCCACAATCGGGCAGCACCTCCGCACTCGGTCCAGCGGGCAGCAGATGTAGTAGATCCTCCTCGGAATCCTGTCAGCACGACGGCGAGGTGACGGTGGTGGTGGAGATCTCCAGCAGGGCTTCGCCATAAGCGCTCGGAGAAGAAGGAGGAGGGAGTAGATAGGGTTTGGGAGAGGGGTGCTCTTGGGCGCCGGCGTTGGTGCCCCTTGGGTGGTGCGGCCAAGTGTTAACCGGCCCTCTCCCTCTCCCTCTCTTTATATAGGTGGAACCCCCAAGGGTTTGCCCAAAATCTGAATAAGAGTCCAACTCAAAAACTTCCATATGGGTGAAACCTAGGGGAAGTGGGATTGCTCCCTTTCCTTCCCCTATGGCCGACCATGGAGGTGGATTCCACCATGGACTCCACGTTCCCCTTTGGCTGGCTGACTAGGGTTGGTGGAGTCCATCCAGGACTCCACCTTCCATGGTGATTTCTTCCGGAAGGTTCTAGAACATTCAAGTGCCTTCCATAAATGCACCGGATCATTTCCAAACTTGGAAAGTGACTTCCTATATATGAATCTTATTCTACGGACCATTCCGGAACTCCTCATGATGTCCTGGATCCCATCCGAGACTCCGAACAACATTTGAACTCCATTCCATATTCCATATCTACTTAAAACGACATCAAACCTTAAGTGTCACCCTACGGTTCTAGAACTATGTGGACATGATCGAGACTCCTCTCCGATCAATAATTAATAGCGGGAACTTGAGATCCATAATAGCCCCCACATATTCAACGATGAATTAGTGATCGAAAGAACCATTTACATAAAATAACAATTCCCTTTGTCTCGCGATATTTTACTTATCCGAAGTTTGATCGTCGGTATCTCCATACCTAGTTCAAGCTCGTTACCGATAAGTACTATTTACTCGTACCGTGATATGATATCCCTTGTGAACCATTCACATGCTTGCAAGCTAATTAGATATCATTCCACCGAGAGGGCCCAGAGTATATCTATCCGTCATCGGGATGGACAAATCGCACTCTTGAGCCATATGCCTCAACTCATACTTTCTGAATACTTAATCCCATCTTTATAACCACCCATTTACGCAGTGGAGTTTGATGTAATCAAAGTACCCTTCCAGTATAAGTGATTTACATGATCTCATGGTCAAAGGACTAGGTTACTATGTATCGAAAGCTTATAGCAAGTTGAATTCAATGACTTGATCTAATGCTATGCTTACTATGGGTGTGTCCATCACATCATTCACCTAATGATATGATCTTGTTATTAATAACATCTTATGTTGATGATCAGGAAACCATGATCATATATTAATCAACAAGCTAGTTAAATGAGAGGCTTACTAGGGACTCTGGTTGTTTACACAACACACATGTATCAATGTTATACAATTATAGCATGGAGTGTAAACATTTATCATGAACACTAAGATATAACAATAACTATTTTATTATTGCCTCTCGGGCATATCTCCAACACATAAGGTAGGTATGCACCAGTGAGATTATCATGAATTGTTCTCTTTCTATCAACTTTTGAAGAAAAAATTCTGAAATAGCCTCTATTGCTAAGTTGCCCCACTACTAAATTTTGTTGTAATTTGTTGAAGCTACATCCTCCTCCATGTCATCAATTATTTATATATTTAATTAGCATTATCTATTCAACATGATTCTCCATATCCATACTTATTGCCCTTCCTCTTCATCTGCTCGATTCCTACTCACACCATAGAGCATCCACTAATTTCCTTCTTCTGCTTCTTCATCATCTCAAGCAAGAGTTACCGACATTGAGGCCCCATACTTATAGCTGATGCTCTCACCACACCGCGAGGTCGGTTTCCGCTCCAACTCTATTCTTTGTGCCCAGAATCCGAAATTAATACATGTATCTCTTATTTCACTCTCACTTTCTCACACATTTGTTTGTTTTGTTCATGCTCTGCCACAGTGCTCGAAGTTTTTACCGTACCAAGACGCAAGACTGCAAAAAATTGATGGTATATTGGAATACCACTTTTGTGGATCAACTAGTTTTGGAAAGCATGGTATTTTATGCTTCGATAAGGATTAGGATGGCACCTTCATTCAAAGGCCACTGAACTATCACGTGTGCAGTTCAGAACCTTTGTTGTTCTATGGCATTGGTAGTAATATTTATCAGGATTTGTGATTGCAGTTTTCCTTTCCTTTTGGTAACACAGTTTATTGCAATTCTCTCCCTCTCTATGTATGTGCTTACATTTTCCTTGTAAGTGACCAGTTTGCAATATTTGTGATGTCAGGCTATGGCTGGAAGTTTGATGACGCGTAAAGCACACGCCCGTTGGGAACCCCAAGAGGAAGGTGTGATGCGTGCAGCGGCAAGTTTTCCCTCAGTAAGAAACCAAGGTTATCGAACCAGTAGGAGTCAAGAAGCACGTGAAGGTAGTTGGTGACGGAGTATAGTGCGGCGCAACACCAGGGATTCCGGCGCCAACGTGGAACCTGCACAACACAATCCAAATACTTTGCCCCAACTTAACAGTGAGGTTGTCAATCTCACCGGCTTGCTGTAAACAAAGGATTAATCGTATGGTGTGGAAAATGATGTTTGTATGCGAAGAACAGTAAAGAACAATGATTACATTAGATTGTATTCAGATGTAAAGGAATTGGACCGGGGTCCACAGTTCACTAGTGGTGTCTCTCCGATAAGAAATAGCATGTTGGGTGAACAAATTACAGTTGGGCAATTGACAAATAGAGAGGGCATAACAATGCACATACATATCATGATGAGTAAAGTGAGATTCAATCGGGCATTACGACAAAGTACATAGACCGCTATCCAGGCATGCATCTATGCCTAAAAGTCCACCTTCGGGTTAGCATCCGCACCCCTTCCAAGTATTAAGTTGCAAACAACGGACAATTGCATTAAGTATGGTGCGTAATGTAATCAACACAAATATCCTTAGACAAAGCATTGATGTTTTATCCCTAGTGGCAACAAGCACATCCACAACCTTAGAACTTTCTCACACCGTCCCAGCATTAAATGGAGGCATGAACCCACTATCGAGCATAATTACTCCCTCTTGGAGTTACAAGTATCCACTTGGCCAGAGCCTCTACTAGCAACGGAGAGCATGCAAGATCATAAACAACACATATATGATAGATTGATCATCAACATAACATAGTATTCCATATTCATCGGATCCCAACAACCACAACATATAGCATTACAAATAGATGATCTTGATCATGATAGGCAGCTCACAAGATCTAACATGATAGCGCAAGAGGAGAAGACAACCATCTAGCTACTGCTATGGGCCCATAGTCCAGGGGTGAACTACTCACACATCGATCCGGAGGCGATCATGGCGATGAAGAGTCCTCCGGGAGATGATTCCCTCTCCGGCAGGGTGCCGGAGGCGATCTCCTGAATCCCCCGAGATGGGATTGGCGGCGGCGGCGTCTCTGGAAGGTTTTCCGTATCGTGGCTCTCGGTACTGGGGTTTTCGCGATGAAGGCTTTAAGTAGGCGGAAGGGCAGGTTTAGGGGCGACACGAGGGCCCCACACAACAGGGCGGCGCAGCCCCACCCTTGGCCGCGCGGCCCTGGCGTGGCGGCGCCTCGTCGCCCCACTTCGTAACCCTTTCGGTCTTCTGGAAGCTTCGTGGAAAAATAAGACCCTGGGCGTTGATTTCGTCCAATTCCGAGAATATTTCCTTTGTAGGATTTCTGAAACCAAAAACAAGTAGAAAACGAAAGAATCGGCTCTTCGACATCTTGTCAATAGGTTAGTGCCGGAAAATGCATAATAATGACATAAAGTGTGTATAAAACATGTGAGTATCATCAATAAAGTAGCATGGAACATAAGAAATTATAGATACGTTTGAGACGTATCAAGCATCCCCAAGCTTAGTTCCTACTCGCCCTCGAGTAGGTAAACGATAACAAAGATAATTTCTGAAGTGACATGCCATCATAATCTTGATCAATACTATTGTAAAGCATATGAGATGAATGAAGTGATTCGAAGCAATGGTATAGACAATGGATAAACAACTGAATCATATAGCAAAGACTTTTCATGAATAGTACTTTCAAGACAAGCATCAATAAGACTTGCATAGGAGTTAACTCATAAAGCAATAAATTCTTAGTAGAAAGTTTTGAAGCAACACAAAGGAAGATATAAGTTTCAGCAGTTGCTTTCAACATCAACATGTATATCTCATGGATAATTGTCAACACAAAGTAATATGATGAATGCAAATAAGCAAGTATGTAGGAATCAATGCACACAGTTGACACAAGTGTTTGCTTCTAAGATAGAAAGAAGTAGGTAAACTGACTCAACATAAAAGTAAAAGAATGGCCCTTCGCAGAGGGAAGCAGGGATAAAATCATGTCCTAGAGATTTTCAAGTTTTGAAATCATAAACAGAGCATAAAAGTAAAGTTTTGAGAGGTGTTTGTTGTTGTCAACGAATGGTAGTGGGCACTCTAACCCCCTTGCCAAGCAGACTTTCAAAGAGCGGCTCCCATGAAGGACGTTATCTCTACCACCAAGGTAGATCATCCCTCTTCTCTTTTGTTTACACATGTACTTTAGTGTAGTTTATTTTTATTTTTGGGTGACACTCCTTCCAACCTTTGCTTTCACAAGCCATGGCTAACCGAATCCTCGGGTGCCTTCCAACAATCACATACCATGAAGGAGTGTCTATTTATTTTAGTTTTATTTAGGTGACACTCCTCCCCACCTTTGCTTTCTCAAGCCATGGCTAACCGAATCCTCGGGTGCCTTCCAACCTTTCACAAACCATGGAGGAGTGTCTATTTGCAAAATTAAGTTGCTTATTGATGAATCAGAGCAAAACATGTGAAGAGAATTATTAATGAAGGTTAATTAATTGGGGCTGGGAACCCCGTTGCCGGCTCTTTTTGCAAAATTATTGGATAAGCGCATGAAGCCACTAGTCCATTGGTGAAAGCTGCCCAACAAGATTGAAAGATAAAACACCACATACTTCCTCATGAGCTATAAAACATTGACACAAATAAGAGATAGTAAATTTTGAATTGTTTAAAGGTAGCACATGAAGTATTTACTTGGAATGGCAGAAAAACACCATGTAGTAGGTAGGTATGGTGGACACGAATGGCATAGTTTTTGGCTCAAGGATTTTGGATGCACGAGAAGTATTCCCTCTCAATACAAGGCTTAGGCTAGCAAGGTTGTTTGAAGCAAACTCAAGTATGAACCGGTACAGCAAAACTTACATAAGAACATATTGCAAGCATTATAAGACTCTACACTGTCTTCCTTGTTGTTCAAACCCTCACCAGAAAATATCTAGACTTTAGAGAGACCAATCATGCAAACCAAATGTCAACAAGCTCTACAGTATTTCTTCATTAATTGGTGCAAAGTACATGCTGCAAGAGCTTAAACATGATCTATATGAGCACAAAAATTGCCAAGTATCAAATTATTCAAGACATTATACCAATTACCACATGCAGCATTTTCTGTTTCCAACCATATAACAATTAACGAAGCAGTTTCAACCTTCGCCATGAACATTAAGAATAAAGCTAAGAACATATGTGTTCATATGCAACAGCGGAGCGTGTCTCTCTCCCATATAATGAATGCTAGGATCCAATTTTATTCAAACAAAAACAAAAATAAAAACATGCGGACGCTCCAAGTAAAGCACATAAGATGTGACGGAATAAAAATATAGTTTCACTAGAGGTGACCTGATAAGTTGTCGATGAAGAAGGGGATGCCTTGGGCATCCCCAAGCTTAGATGCTTGAGTCTTCTTGAAATATGCAGGGATGAACCATGGGGGCATCCCCAAGATTAGAGTTTTCACTCTTCTTGATCATATTGTATCATCCTCCTCTCTTGATCATTGAAAACTTCCTCCACACCAAACTCAAAACAAACTCATTAGAGGGTTAGTGCATAATCAAAAATTCACATGTTCAGAGGTGACACAATCATTCTTAACACTTCTGGACATTGCACAAAGCCACTGAAAGTTAATGGAACAAAGAAATCCATCAAACATAGCAAAACAGGCAATGCGAAATAAAAGGCAGAATCTGTCAAAACAGAACAGTACGTAAAGACGAATTTTTCTGGGGAACTAAACTTGCTCAGATGAAAATGCTCATATTGAATGAAAGTTGCGTACATATCTAAGGATCACGCACGTAAATTGGCATATTTTTCTGAGTTACCTACAGACGGGGCGACTCAATTTCGTGACAGTAAGAATTCTGTTTCTGTGCAGCTATCCAAATCTAGTATCAACTCTACTATCAAAGACTTTACTTGGCACAACAATGCAATAAAAAATAAAGATAAGGAGAGGTTGCTACAGTAGTAACAACTTCCAAGACTCAAATATAAAACAAAAGTGCTGTAGTAAAATAATGGGTTGTCTCCCATAAGCGCTTTTCTTTAACGCCTTTCAGCTAGGCGCGGAAAGTGTGAATCAAGTATTATCAAGAGATGAAGCATCAACATCATAGTTTGTTCTAATAATAGAATCAAAAGGTAACTTCATTCTCTTTCTAGGGAAGTGTTCCATACCTTTCTTGAGAGAAAATTGATATTTAATATTACCTTCCTTCATATCAATAATAGCACCAACGGTTCGAAGAAAAGGTCTTCCCAAAATAATGGGACAAGATGCATTGCATTCAATATCCAAGACAAAAAAATCAACGGGGACAAGGTTATTGTTAACCATAATGCGAACATTATCAATCCTCCCCAAAGGTTTCTTTGTAGAACTATCAACAAGATTAACATCCAAATAACAGTTTTTCAATGGTGGCAAGTCAAGCATATTATAGATTTTCTCAGGCAAAACAGAAATACTTGCACCAAGATCACATAATGGATTACAATCAAAATCATTGACCTTCATCTTAATGATGGGCTCCCAACCATCTTCTAACTTCCTAGGAATAGAAGTTTCAAGTTTTAATTTTTCTTCTCTAGGTTTAATGAGAGCATTTGTAATATGTTTTGTAAAGGCCAAATTTATAGCACTAGCATTAGGACTTCTAACAAATTTTTGTAAGAACTTTAAAACTTCAGAGATGTGACAATCATCAAAATGTAAACCATTAGGATCTACAGCAATGGGATCATTGTCCCCAATATTTTGAAAAATTTCAGCAGTTTTATCACAAGCAGTTTCAGCAGTTTTGCACGCTTTGCATTAGGAGTAGAAACATTGCTAACACCAATTATTTCACCATTGATAGTAGGAGGTGTAGCAACATGTGAATCATTATCATTACTAGTGGTGGTAATAGTCCAAACTTTAGCTACATTATTCTCTTTAGCATTTTCTTCTTTTTCCCACCTAGCATGCAATTCAGCCATCAATCTAATATTTTCATTAATTCAAACTTGGATGGCGTTTGCTGTAGCAAATGACTTAATATCTTTATCTTCATTAGGCATAACTTTCAATTTCAAAAGATCAACATCAGCAGCAAGACTATCAACTTTAGAAGCAAGAATATCAATTTTTCCAAGCTTTTCTTCAACAGATTTGTTAAAAGCAGTTTGTGTACTAATAAATTCTTTAAGCATGGCTTCAAGACCAGAGGGTACACTCCTATTATTGTTGTAAGAATTCCCATAACATTTAACATAATCATTGCCATTATTAGAAGGATATGGCCTATAGTTGTTACCAGAATTATGGCCTATGTATAGTATAATGTTTTTTCAAATGTTTTACATTACAACTATTTAATGAAGAACATCATTATATTTAATATTTAGCAACATGTAATTAACTATGCTAACAAAAAATACGTGTTAAGACATTATGATATAAATAAGCTATAAGCATGTATACAAGTTCAATACAAATTACAAAAGCCCCAATGTTAAATTAGCTGGAACCACCACGAGTAGTAGAGCGACGTAATCTTGCAAAGCGGGGAACATGCAACATCATAGCTACATTGAAGACAACATGAGGAACATAATGGCCCGATCCAATACAAAATTAGCTTTTGATAAGTATCCTATTAGGGCAGTAGCGAGAAGTATGTCATCCCAATTTTGGATTCGAGTATCTACTAGAAATGAATTCTCTAGCATTTGATTCTATATTAACAAAGGAATTTTTTGTACACTTGAAAGGTATCCCACAAAATCAAACCAAGATTTTACTGATTGGTTTAGATACTCTCACAGTTCCCTCTTCAATTACCAACACAACTGGAAATGTTTCAAAATAAGTAGGCATACGACACAAAAAGTGTATTGTCCTTCTTTATCTCTAATGACAGGATGTCCTAACCATCCAACAACTATTCCATCCCCATTGTCCATTGAGCATGCTCTGAATAATCCCCATTTTGATGGATAGTTACCAATGTAATTATAAAAAGCAATTTTTTGGAATTTAGACCAAGATTCTTATAAAATAAAAGTTTCGGCTAAACAATTCCAAACTCTTCGATATATTTCTTGCTGAAAATATCCTTCACTTCCTGCTAGTCACCAAACAGAATAAGAATGAACCCAAAACTTGACAATACGCCGCAAGAACTTAATGCAACAATGAACATTGATTTATAGAAGCAAGGCTACCTCAACATAGCTTCCAATGTTGAGAGGCCACTCGTGTTGGCATGCTAAATGAACATTATTGATCTATAGAAGTGAGGCTACTTCAACAACTTTCCAATATTGAATGGTTAATCATGTTGGATGTGATGTGCAATAATGCATGTTGAATCTTATGTCGTGATGTATATGAATGCTTTTTGCCAGAAGTGGATAAATTAAACAAAACATGAATATAAAAATGGCTAGCGAGAATGCATGTGCTGAAAAATCCCAGAGGAGTAGGTCGGCATCTCCCATTCCTCAAGTAGAACCACCTTAACGTAAATGTTATGAGGATTGCATCTTCCTTTGTGTCATCCTTCTCTAAAAAATCTGAGATGAGGCGAGACCGGTGGATAGTCCAATTGAACAAGGGTGCCCCTTGTTGAAAATGCAATGTATTAACCAAGAAATGTACTATTCTTTGCACGTTAGAAATTTAGACTTATATGAGTGAGATATTGTTGTTGTCGGCATGACATTTTGTATTTGGTCATATTGTGAAAGAAATATGTCAAGCTGATATTATTATGTGTTATGAATGAAATTGTTGTTGTATGTATAGTTCTTGTGTCGTGAAAATATGTAACTTATATGTGAATGATGTGTTAAAAAAATCGCATTGGAGTCAATGAAACCAAACATCTGCTGCACATACATTCATAAGCATAAAAGTGTTCTATATTTCTCCGTTACGAGGAATGTACTTGCATCGGTGATAGAGAGTTGTAGTTTTGTCGCTGACGAGTGTCACATTAGCAATGGGTAGTCCCTTTGTTGTCGATGAGCTCTTCACATCAGTGACAGGGTCATGTTGATTGAGCGTTTCTCCATCGTCGAAGAGGATTTTGATCCATGTCCATAAGGTCGGTATGTACTAGTGAGCTTATCATGAATTATTGTCTTTTGGAGAAAATTATGAAAGAATCCTCTATTACTAATAGTTGCCTCCACTAGTAATTTTTGTTGCAATTTATTGAAGCCACATCATCCTCCATGTCATCAATTATTTTCCTCTTTTGGCATTTACCTTTATCTATTCCATGTGACTATCCATCTCCGTCCATATCGGCCTTCCTCTTCATCTCCTGGAGTCTTGCTCATAGCACATAACATTCATTAATTTCATTCTTGTGCCTCTTCATCATCTCAAGCAAGTCTCTCTCTCCGGAGAAGATATCTAGTGCTACATGATTCCAGGAATCTAGACCGTCCAAACTGGCCAAAGGGTGAGGATTGATACATCATAGGACGCTCCCCCCCCCCCCCTCACAAATTGTTCACTCTAGACCCTACAAGTTCTCAAATTGTGGCACATAACCCACTTTTTCTCTCTCCACTTCTGCAGCTGTGGAGTCCTAATCTGCTCAAAATCCTCTCTAGTGTTTAGCTCGCCGTCGACAGAATCAGCTGGTACCCAGGGCCGGTCCTGGGATTACATGGGCCTGGGGCGAAATCAGAATCTAGGGCCTTTAATACAAACAATTTAATAAATATTAAATGTTATGGCAATATTGTCGTCAATAATTAGTACATATATTATGTTAAGAAAATCTTCTAACATAAATAACATATATAGATTATATATATGCAAACTCACTAATGATGATGTATCAATATCACTCTTATGGTCACTATGGACATGGCATGGCATTGTGTCATCGTGGTCATTAGTTAAAGTGAGACCTCCTCTTCGAAACTTCTAATGATTGATGATCTGTAACATTTTGGCAAGAAAAGAATCGTCAAAGGACGACGCGTACAACACACAATAGTTAGTAAATTCGACACCTATACATAACCACAACCTTCTCTCAGAAGTTATCTAAACTTAAATTACGAACTTTTTATTTGAGAAGAATCTTTTGATTGAGGTGTGATTGTGTATTGTTTGCCTTGTCTCATGGGCCATGGCTTATCGCTAAAAACAGAAGGTTGGTTATTTCTATTTTAAAAGCAGTTTAGAGCAGTCAGCTATTTTATTTTGCACCAAAAGCATCAACGGTAGATTTTTATTTCTTTTAGACTAGTATAAATGCCCGTGCGTTGCCACGGGTTCTCGAATTTCATTTCTCAATGCATTTATATAATTTACAACTCACTATGAAAATTCAAAACAAATCAGGATATCATAATTACTATAGCATGATAATATCGAATGCAATGATAAGATAACATTGTTGTGCATCTACTTGGTTCCAAGTTCTAGCTCTTTTTGTTACTCTTCGGCGGTAAGTCTCACACCATTGTTCTGGACCGTAACTATCAAATCAACAACCTCTCCTTTAGATGTACTATTGTCTCGCAAAAGGTGTGTGATGCACACACATGTTGATAATCATAAATACTTATGTTCTGATTAGTCCAAACAACATGTTGATATTCATAAATATCGAGAGACAACCATAGATCACAACCTTCTGTGTCAAACATACAAAAAGGCTTAGCAAATCTTTGATAATGGCTGAGGTAAAAATATATATGTCGATATGCCGGTAGTGAGGATTCTATTTTTTGTAGGTAGTGATTCCTTGAACGCTCCAAAAGAGGACGACCATGGAAACCAAGAAAAAGAAGTGCATACATAGTATAATATCGTTTCCAACTCCTGAAGATTCCTGCAAAAGGTGGGGCAATGGAGAGCCTTTAGATCGTGATATGAAGGCCTAAACACCAATAGGTTGCTCGTTTAATTTACCATTGATACACAGTGCCGCTGACTATAACCCTGCAACAATTTCTTGTACGTCATATCAAAACCTAATTGCATGGGCCTTAGAAGGACAGATTCTTATAGTTCTGCAATTCAAGACCAACAAACATCAATATCTCTTACAAAGCAACACCCAACCTGATCGCCTTTTAGAAATGCATCAAGATGAATAGAGCAGTAGAGCATAGCGCTGGTAGTATGCACACAAATGGAAAATGAACCTCAGGTGCGAGTGAGGGTGAGGCACATGTGCGGAGTAATTCCAATGTGAACTAACAACTAAATTGTAAGGACCGATCAATGCACATTCAAATATGTGCAATGAATAAGGATAATCTATAATAATAATTACTCTCTCCGATCCAAAAGTGTCAGAGATTCTGTATTGATGTAGAATAAAGCTTGTACTAATTGAATATCCGATACTTATTTTCGATCGAGGGAGTGTCATTTTAACAAATACTCTTGGGACATGAACTTAATTATTTTAAGTGCACTTTTAGACCATTCACACAAAAATGAACTTACGTGAACAATTAATATAAATCCAAAAAGAACATCGCAAACAAGGTAATACATAATGAGCATGTTTGGATAATATAGAAATTATAATACTAAATGGCATACCAAAAACAATAGTGGCAAGCAACTCCCTGGGACAACTGAACTCACTGTATAGAAACTCTAGGAAGCATAGCAGGGGCCAAACATTTAAGTTTAAATGATCAAGGATCATAGTTGATACATAGACGCTAATTTTAGTGCCATGCCCAACTTATCACCTTAACATGTTACTAAATAACATTAGCTTACATCTCACAATCCCAATTTAAGAACTGGAGAACCATACAGTCCATAAAGAGACACTGCAGCAACTGGCTTGTGTATCCATGCAAATCAATCAGAACACAAAATAGCACAACCTGCAAGGATAAAAAACTCTACCAGCTGGAACAATCGTTCTGTATCTAGAAAATGTCAAGGCAGTAAATAAAACATGAAATAGCTCAAGGCAGTAAGTAAAACTGTGTAATACGATGGTTGTAATAATGTTAAGACCAGACTTGAATTGATAAAAGTAACGAATATTTTCTTGTTTAAGCACTGCAATTTAAGATGGTTGGTAACGAAATCTGATACAAAATACACTCAAATCATGTCCATGAGTAAATAAGAGGGCATCAGGGAGACACACAAATTTAGTCTGGTAATAATTTAGTCTAATAATAGTAACTGGTACTGCATATTGATCATCATGCTACAATGGATGATCAATTGGTAGTCTAGAGAGTAAAATACAGAAGAACTATTATATACATAGAACTTAAGCGATAGCATGGATAGCTTTGCCGATGAACAAAAAGTTAATTCATGTTGATCTCTAAGTATGATGGTCATGGATCTTCTCGCATCAATTGTACCTGAAGATCGTCACTTTCAACGTTGAATCTGCAATATAGTCAAAGACCAAAGTATCGTCTTCTACAATGTAAATCCAAGCTCTGCAAATTTGATTCTACATCATCATGTGCAATTATGCTTCTTGCAGGTACTTTATATCTGGTCAAAATCTTTACTAAATAAATTAGCGTAAGTAAGAAATATAGGGTTGATTATAGCTTCTAGTGTGCAATCTTATGTATCTTCGGTAATCCACTGGCTATGCATGACAGAACACTACCTAGCAACACGTTGATCCTTCATTGCCACCGCTTGGACAGCGGGGGTACCGAGGCTGTGGCGAGCTGGAGCGCCTCCAGGCCATCCGTAGCTCTGGCGCCCATCCGTGTCCAGGTCAGGACAGATGACTCGACTTAAGATACTGTCACCAAGGAGGACAAAACCGTGCCCATCGACCACCTCCACGAAGACCCGGTAGCCTTAATCATCGACAATGACAGCCGTGAGACGACTGAACCGACAAAGCCCAGAGTTATGTTTAGTTTCAAAATACCAGAACCAAAACTATACATGCAAGCATTTCACTACACAGGGGCACCACATCATGGTTATTATATTTTCAGAGATTCGTATGCAAATAAATTAGTTAATTAGCATGTAATAAGCTCACATCGTGCTATGATTAGGAAACCATTACTGAACCCCTACCCACTACTATAGCTGAACTGAAGCTGCGACTTCCTACTGGCTGGTCTCAAAATAGTATATTCTACCATTACTGAACTCTTGATCCTTCAACACACATGCCAAGAAAATGTTAATGTAGATAGCAACGCTAGCTAAATGAGTTTGTAACTTCATCCATATAGCATAAATCTGAGGTTCTTCTCTTTCGCCTTCTAATTTTATATTACCCCTTTCTGAATTAAAATCATGACACATGGAAAAGAAGAGTCCATTTAGTCATAGAATCAATTATTTGTGCCCTTTGACATAAATTTACCTAGGTTGCTTGAGGCAAACCTATATATCAGGATGCACTAATAGCAAATTAAAGTTACCCCTGAAAATTCATTCTGAAGCTATGAGTCCATTGTCATTCGGTCTAGGTGAAAATGCAAGCAAATAAATACATTCATATTAGTTGTGGACTTGTGGTCATTCGTAAATCATAAACGACACATGATCCTTTCACTGATCCTATTCTACACTTCCTTTTTAGCCACATTAACAAACATTTCACTAATCTGGATATGAAGTTGTAAGCATTTTGTGAAGAACACAAAGAAAAATCAACAAACCCAACTGAAAATCAGCTTATATGCACAGATACATATTCAATATAGACCGATAGCAATGCAAGCAAATGAAATACAAACTATCAGCAACCACTCAAAATATTGTATACGCAAATGTAAACTGAACAATATCTCACGGAGGGGACTTATTCACCTCGACTTGAAAACTACTCGACCATCCATATCAGCCCCTCTCTGCAAACATTACATATAACAACCCGGAGGCGTTGCCGGCCGAGGCAACCTGGCATGTCATCAGAAGCCACGCAGACCTGCATGTCACAGACGAAGCATCAGTGAACTCTAGTTATAAACGGAGAGAGGAGCACGGGACAAAAAAGGGGCTGGCATGGGAAGGAGGGAGTATGAATTTATGATCATCCTAGTTAGTCAGAGCTAGGTTAGCTACTATATATGCATATATTTAACCTCCCTGTAATCCGTGAGATTGGAAATAATAGAAAGAAGCAAAGGCATGACATGGGCCTCTAGCAATCCAGATATCTGGACCTTCAGGCTTGACATCTTCTCACATGCAAATATATTTTCTATGGCAAAGAAAATTTATCGACAGCTATGACCAGTGAGCAACACATTAGCATAACTTCAGTGGCAAAGGATAAATCGTCGATTACACGCGATGATGTATCAAAGAAGATCCATCCAAGTACATATTAGACTTGCATCCGGTAAATCCCTGGCCCTACTTAACCAGAGTAGGCCAAAAGCATATAAAAACGGAATGAAAAAGTAAAACATGAGTGGCAATGTCCATCAGAGCCATTAACAGGGAAAACGATTGTAACCTAAGCCTTGGGTATCTTTCAGTATCAAGCCGAAAGAGAAGAAAGGACAGTAAAGTACCAGTCTCCAACTGTGGCCTTGCTGTGAGCTTCTTTCGACGGCTGAAGCTAAAATGATTTCTGCGGCTAGGTATGCATTTCATATACCCACATATCATGCCACACACAGTTATTCTTGTCTAGTATTAGCAAATTTAGAGGCAAGTCTGTACTAAGTAAAAAACCAAAGATAGTGACATACTGTTACTGTTCTAATTGCAGATTTTGGTAAAAAAATAACAAATGCAGATGCTTCTAATTGGTAAACTCTTAAGTGTCCATTTATTTTATGAATGCTACCTTTCCTGCTCATGGTCTATCTCGTAGATATACATAAGATAAGAACAGAGCATTACTTCATGTTAAGTTTTCATGACTGGTCGGTCTTTGCTACTGACATGAAAATTTAACGCACACGGTTTATCTATATCTATACCTAATAATAAAGGAGCTAAGGTTTCCGTGGTTCGGTCCGTTGATTTCTACCAACAATTTCGTCAACAATTTTTTTTAGTCCGTTTTACCCTCCCACCAAATCGCATAATACAGCCATATTACCACCGTACCGCTTCAGTCTTCTTTTCCCTCCTCCCCGCCGAGACGATCCAGATCCGTCTAGAGCCCAGATCTCGCTTCGATCCCTCGCCCCAAATCCATGTGAAATTCCCCAATCGATGCAAAC
This sequence comes from Lolium rigidum, assembly GCF_022539505.1. NCBI lineage: Eukaryota > Viridiplantae > Streptophyta > Magnoliopsida > Poales > Poaceae > Lolium > Lolium rigidum. The sequence continues at coordinate 270,523,172 of NC_061508.1, forward strand.
CTACTCCCCACCGCCAAGGTCATCCGGGCAACCATCAACCTCGTGCGGCTCCACACCGAAAACCTCTGCGTGCCATCCTAACTAGCGACAAAGCCGACGACGACCTGCACGGCATGGCCGAACATCAGCACACGAAGCCAACAACGATCTGCTCGGCATGCCCAACATCAAGCAGCTCCACACCGGCAGCCTGGCCGCGTGCGTTGACTCGGCCTAAACCCCCACCTCGCCCTTCACGTCCGACGTCTATGAAGTCATGGAGAACGAGGCATAATCCTCCCGAACAGAACATGTTTGACTCCTCCGCCACCCCATCGATCTCCGGCCGCCGGTAACCGCCGCTCGCCTCCCGTCCTACTCCTCCTCCGGCGAGGTAACCGCCGTAGAACTCCCTTAACCATCCTCTTGCAGCGAGGCATGGTCCGGTTTTGCCGCGAGATTGGCCATGGGCTCTCTCAACAGCGCCACCAGGTCGGGGAGTCACAAGCGTGCGCCGGCAGCTCCCTCACCGCTACTCCGTGCCTTGGTTGTTGGTGGAGTCGCGACGCTGAGTACGGGCATGATATCCAGGCTCGAGCTTCCTGCTCGTCGACAACGCCGAGATGGTGGTGTGGCATCGACGGTGGGCAGAAGTTGCGGAGGACACAACGACGGTATAGCCCAACATGCTAATGGAGGAAGGATGGACCTGAGCTGGATGGCTGACCACCGGCAAGCTGGCAACATGAGGATGGTGGTTGATGGTCGCGGGATCGCGTCGGCACGCGGCGTGGTGAGCTAGCAGAGCAGGGCAGCTCAAGCAGATCGCAGCAGGGCGTAGACACGCAGAATCAGCAGCAGGCACACAACATTGAGAAATTGTGAGTTCTAATTGATCTATCGTAATTTTTCGTCAGTTGAGAATTGGGGATATGATCTAATTTATCAGTTCATCCCTTGGAGTTGGAGCAGTCAGCTAAACTCCACGCTACGATGGGAATTTCAGACACTTTCCAGACTTTGATACTGCAGAAGCTACGACAACCAGTCACGAAAATATACTACGGAGTACTTAAAATGCATATATCCTTTCACCGTGATGCATGTCCCAACTCTTGAATGTCCACAAGTAAATCAGTTTACAATATGGAGAATAAAACACCATAACACTGAAGTACATCAAGTTGAATCTTCAGTCATTCTATTTTAGTGGTTTTGTCGGTCCCAACAATTACCAAAACCATGTTCTCAATTCTCTTAGGTTGTCCCGCTTGCGATTGTGTCAACATATTTGCATGTCTGCTTTGTGACTCAATTCAGATGAACCAAATATCAACTGAACAGCGAACCAACTTTCAATGGGCTACGTTGAGAAACCAGCGACCCACACACACTACGGGAAAGATTGGATCGGGAGAAGGTGATCAGAATGCACGCTGCAGAAGAGATCAAACTAGGAGAAGGAGATCAGATCGGAATAAATTTTAAATAAAGATGACCAAATAGAGGAGGAAAAAAATATTATGGATTCTCCTTCATTTTTTAGTTATCTTTCGCACATACTCATGATTTATAACGTGTGCTTTGTTGAAAGTCGTCATGATCGATCTGGGGCACGTACATAGTACCGAGGGTGAAGATTGCAAATATTCAATCTGGTACACCAGACTCGAACACTCTCAATCAACGCGCCCACCAGCTGGTCGTCGTTGTCTCCGCGGCCCTTCAACGTCACCAAGTAACTCGCTCTACCTCGACTGCTAGGACTACCACCTTTATGTGTTCCTGTCCGGCCTCGGCAAGGACTTGTAGACTTCATTGATGTCATCATCGACATGCCATATTAATGACAACTACTCGCGAACTTCCGTAGCCAGAGATGCCATCGAAATCCTAGGCACAAACATGAAGCACATCGTGTTCGAGGACAACGCGACAAGATCGGGCAACAGAAGAATAGCGCAACAAGGGTTACACCTGCTTCATCGGCTAAGAGGAAGCTGCCGACAACACGAAGAGTAGATACGTTGAAAAACTATCTCAGTCTTCTGGTCATTGTGCTCACATAGTTATTAGCTCCGCGCGGCCCGTATGTGTTAGATTTTTTTGTCCCGTTGCAACGCACGGGCATGTTTCCTATCTCTACTAATAAGTTACGGATAGGTGGTGTTAGTAGGTCAAAAAAACCGGAATAAATTTTCGTCCGTCAAAAAAACCGGATTAAATTATAAATCTTTAGTATGTCAAAAAGTTCGCTTCTCTTCTCCTTTGTAGGCTACGTAAAGAAAACCGGATCTGTCGTCCGTCCGTCGTGCTCTGTAGATATAGATATCCCAAACTGATTCCTCTCTTTCTTTTGCATCAAAAAGGAAGTAACGTTTTAGCATTGTACACGGTTGCTGGAGTTTGAATCCCTGTACGGTTTACTGTCCCCGATCGTCCGGAAATATCCCTGCCCAGACTCCAATCCATCTACGACACGAGGCTCCATGGCATATATATCCCTGGCTGGCTCCAACGATAGTAGGACAGAAAAAAACGGAAAACCGGCTACAGAAGGAAACCAGCAAAGAAACAAAAACAACCTTAAAGGAACAGTTCGTACGTCGTTCCGCTTCTCCACGTTCCCTACTTCCTCTCTATAAACGTGGGCTAAACCTGTTGCAGACAAGAGTTTCGCCCCAACCCATCGTCGTTCAATATAATCCGAGTTTCTCAATCCAAGCCCCAGATCGACATTGGTGCCAATCATAAAATATTTCTCCACATTGAGGCAGAACGACTCAGCTCAGGATTGCTCCGAGCGATAAGCGATGGCACGCCTCGGCGGAGGGAGAACTTCGGGCGACGCAGGGCCGCTCGCTGGGCGATTGCTGGAGACCGACTTGCTTCAGAGCATCGCGCACCTTCGTCAGCCAAGGGGCGCACGTTTTCGGCGGGGCTTCTCCCTACTTTCTCTGTACCGGCGCGAACAATGAACTTCGACGGCGGGGCTTCTCCCTCCTTTCTCTCTCTATCGGCGTGGCTAGGAACTTCGACGGTGGCTAGGACCGGTACCATCCGCTGGGTGCCGATGTGCAACACAGATGTGGAACAGTAGCTGGAGTTGTTGGTGGTCGACGCGCTCCAGTGGCCAGCTCTGTTCGCGATTCCAATAACAGTTAACAGTCGTGACCTCCTGATCCCCATTAGTTAAGTGCCCGATCGCTCAATGGAAGACCTTGTGGTGGCACAAGTTGCAGAGGAAGAGGCCATGGTCAGATTCGACTTATGCGGTCGTGTCGACATCCTTAGTCACGAGCATGCTTGTGGTGATTGTTTCGTTTAAACTTTGCAACATCCCTATTAACCTGATCTGATTGTCTTCATATTTGTGGTTCCTATTAACCTGATCTGATTATCTTCATATTTGTGGTTCCAACAGGGCGATCAGCGCACTCCAACTAGATGAACCGACTTTATAATAGCCAAATTCATGGCATTACTGTGGGATAATTTAAATTTTGAAGATTATGTTATACAAATGGACTAGGATTAGATACTCCTATTTTAACTTATGTTGTCAACTCAAAATCATGTCCCTATGGGAAATTAACTACTATTCAAACATGTCTATATTGTGTTGTTTTATTATTTCGCAGCAACGCGCGGGCATTCAGCTAGTCTATACCTAATAATAAAAAAAATAAGGCTTCTTGTTGGTCCGTCTATTTCTGCCCTTAATTTTCTATCAAATTTACATGGGTGCCACCGCTTAGTCAATCAAAAAACGGTTCCGTTCTCCCGTCCGCGTCGTTCGCTCCATGAGAACATAATACCGTCAAGCCCATGGGCCAGGACCGCTAATAGGCTTTCGTCAGTACGGCTGGGTGCTGTTCGCTCGCGATCCCGATCCCGATCATGTCGTGTTCCTAAGGATGCCGACCGGTCCGATCAGATTGTAGTACAGCACAAAGCCCATCGTCTTCACCTATTGTGTCCCAGTCGGTTTAGTTAGTCTCCCGTCGAAGAAAACAACTCTTCCGTTTGATCGCACAAGTACAATCCGGATGAGAATATGAGATCGACCTAGCTAGCTATGGATTGTCCTGCAAGCATCATGTTTCTGTAGGCATCATGTTTGTATATATATACCCCAGCCAATCGATAAATTACTCTAAAACAGGGCGGCGGCTAGGTTATTGAGCCAGCCAACATCGAACGATAAGACGATGCTGACGGGTGACTGCACTACGAAGGGGAAGGGAAAGATCAAGCCGGCGTGATGCTCGGGCAACACCGGAGTTTGCCAACAAAAGCAACGATGCGTGTGTTCAAGCCGCTTCCGCGCCGAGACGGATGTCGGCTGTTGGCCTCTTTGTCGCGCCGGCGTTACAGCCGTCCCCGCGTACAGCTGACCACTGGCCGTCTCTGCATCGACGAGTTGCATGCATATTCCAGCCGAAGGAATCGAGCCGGGACGCTTCCAGTCATGGGCACTTCATCTTCCCCCTCTCTTGCCGAGCGCCGGCGTGATCGAATCGTCGTGGAGACCCCGGACGGTCGCCGACGCGTTAGAATCGGCCGCTCTGGCAAAGATTGTGTGTCAGGGACATGATCACAGGACATGAAGACGATCGGCCTAAAAGGATATGGGCGGAAGTTAACGGAGAAGACAATTGATCGGCCACACTTTGATTCTGGACTCCATCGCTGCTTGCGTCATGGTTCTGGGCGTGTCCATGTGCAACACGCGCTCATCCGGGTCACGAAGGGAGGAAGAATCAAGGAGCACGACTTCCTACCACAGCTCGAACTCAGGATCGGCGGCCCCAACAGGGTTTCCATGGATGCCTATAGCGGATTCCTACTACCTTTGACCCCTTGTCGGCGACGAAGCGCTTACCGGTGGCGTGATGAAGGTGGGACGACTTCACCGGCCTCTTGCTCACATGGCCGCCGTGCGTTTCAGGCAAGTTCGATATACTAGATCTTCTGGTCACCACAAATATGGTTGGGACGGCCGAGGCTGTTAGATGTGAAACTAGGGGACTAGCCAATTAGCTTGCCCACTTATTTTATTCCGATCCAATTTCACTCTTTTGTATCCAGCTTTCGATGGTCCTCGGTGGCAAGCTAGCAGCAGCAACAATCAACACTCAACAGGTACGACCTTAGGGACGGAAAAATGGTCCGCCTTTCACCGTATAGAGCAAAGCTAGAACACACAAAAAAACAGAGCAAACCTTCAGCTAGCACACAGTTATTTAATGGTAAGTACACATCCTGATTAGTGGACACACAGTTGCGGAACTAAATTATGGACAGCAACATCGATCCTGCTTGAGGGTGATTTCGGCAAAACTTGTACAGAGGAACATCGCATGGTCGACGTGTGACCATGGTGCACAGAAGTGGTGTAATTGTGTCTGGGAGTATATATAACCAGAATTTTATCTCCATTATAACTCATTGGCACTTCCTATTCGAAAAAAATTAGGCAATAGGCAATGATGGTTGAAGAGCCAGATGTAGTTAAAGATCGACTTTGGGGATTTTAATCTCGATGCAAAGCACGGGCAAATTTCCTAGTCATCTAAATGCAGAAACACATGAACTTTTAGTAATCAATTGATACACGTCTTGAATTTTATTTTGATGATTACTGATAGGGATGTGAAACTGACATACTGGACTCTCAACGAAAAAATATAAAGGAGATAACCAAGAGGAGATGCGTTCAAACGTGCTGCCCCAGAAGGCCAGAACAGAGATGTAAATCTAGAGGTAATACAAAGTTCCAACTCCAAGGAACACTAACATGATGGTTCTAATTGTGATCTGAACTTGCTGAAATAATATAACCCATATTTGGAACTTACATAGGATCCTGAAACTACTCTGTATGCATGTGTGAACATGTGTGTATAACCAAACAGATTCACACTAACAAACATTCTGGAACCTAATAAAATAAGAAATAGAGCTTGGACTAATAGCTTCCTTTACTCACTCGAGATTTTCTCCCTCTCTCATCCAACACACCTCATAACACATATGCAAGCAAGATATAAATTTTATTCAGGGAACAGAATAACATATGCTTAGGTTGCTGCAAGATGCACAAATCCAGTTGGGTACCAATTCGTACCACTCATGCATCAAATTAGAGTCTATGTAGTATGTGCAAGATTACCACATAAGCAAGCTGGGTACCAATTCGTACCATTCAAGCATCAAATTATAGTATAGTTCCTCACCTGGTTGGCTGCTAGTCTCGTTGGCGATCGCGTGGGAGGGCATGGTTTTCCCGCAGCCAGGTGGTCCGTGCAGCAGAAGCACGGCGGAACCACCAGCTCCATCATCAACTCGCCAAGCACCGCCTCCATCCCACCAAAATCAGCAAACCTCGGCCCCTTCTAGCCGCCGCCCTCCTGGTTATGGTCACCCCAGCTGTCGTGATGACCTCGATCTCGCGTTGCTGGCTACCAGTCGCCGTGGGTGAGGGTGGCGTAGGGCGTGCAGAGCATGTCGTCCTTGGTGACTGTTGAAGGCGGAGGGCGGAGAGGGCGAGGTGAACGCGCACCGTTGCCGTCGTCGTGCTCGGAGGAGCGGGGGGTGGCGGACGGGGGACGAAGCGTGGACCGACGTTCGGAGTGAGCGGCGGCGGTGAGGTGGAACTGGGCGGAGATGGCGAGGTGAAGGAGCGGGGGGGGGGGTGGCGGACCGGGGACGAAGCGCGGACCGTCGTTCGGAGTGAGCGGCGGCGGTGAGGTGGAACCCTATCTCGCATGCTTGGATCCTCCCTTGGTTGCTGGAACCTATCGCTCCTCCTGCGTTCAGGGAAAATTTGGGCCAGGCCCATAGGAGCGATAGCGCGACGAGGGACGACCAAAATCTTGACGTATTGGCAGAATACGGAACAAGTTCCTCCTTTTTAAATAGTGTAGAAGATGTAGATTGCCAAATATCGCTGGATGGAATACATCTGTTGTGTGTGCACATGATCTAGCCCATCAGTACCACCCCACTTCCTCTCGTATTAACTAGTATAATAGTATACGTAGTAAAAGAGAAAAGGCCAAAATCAGAAAAGATGGGCCAAGTTACAGCCCACTTAGGGAGCACCCGAGATCGCTCGATACCTCGTCTTCCTAGATCGTGAATAGGTACAGAGAAAAAAGCTCCTAAATCCTCTAATGGCGACACGAGATGAAGTTCTTCCTCAATGCATGTGATACCTGAATGGGGCCCCTTGGATCTCGGGGGCCTGGGGCGGCCGCCCTGCCTGCCCCCCCCCCCCCCCAGGGCCGGCCCTGCTGGTACCGAGACGTACCAGATGTAGCCTATTGCCGTGTCGTCGTCCCACAGTGTGGCCGTCCCACAGTCAGTCGTGCTCCCTTGTGGCACTTATAGAATCTCAGCTTAAGTCGCCATAGATTGAGAGAGCGTGCGGCTGGGCCGACAAGCCAACTTATCTTTTTATTTTTTTGCAAGTTTCCGATCCAACTATACATCCTAGTTTTTTTCAATTAGTATGGTACTCAATTAGAAATTGGTAGATGCAAAAAAAACTCTAACATGCTTGAATCGTCCCTTAATTAGCATGCCATGAAATTTTAAGTTGTGGCTTTAAAAATTGGAAAAAGACAGCGGTTAACAGCCATAAGTAATTATCTAAGCCTCGCTCAGGCACTCAGGCTTAGCTAGACCTTGATTCATGACAAATGGATTGGTTGTTTTTTTTTTAAACGGAGGCAAAAGCTTTACCTCATCTATTAATTAAGAAGAAGGTGCTCAATTTTTAGGAGAAAATTGAGCGAAAACCTACAACAATAGGGTCAAACCCTCACCAAGAGCACACCCACAAGAGAACAACACCAAAAGAAAGCAACCTCTATACCAACTAGAAACTAGAACCGAGGACAACCCAAAAACACAACGTCGCAAAGAAACCCACTAAAAGGACATGACAACCTAAAAGATTCCACCACTTAAACAACTTCTCAAACTTTCCTTGTTTTGGTTCTTCTCCTTATCCTCCTGATAGATACCTTCTTAAGGGATTTCTCCACCTTCTTGATCATGTCCTCGGAGGCTTTACCTGCCAAGACGCATGCAATTTCCTTGCCATATCCAGGGCTAGCCACCTCCAAACTAGCGAGCAAACCACAAAGCTCCTTTGCAAAAAGAGCATCTGAGCTGGGAACCAACACCGCTCCATGGTCCAAAGAGGCGAGGGACTGGCAAGGCTCCGACTGCGGTGGAGAGGGTGTCGTGGCCACCTCCAAATTCTCAAAAGAGCACAACGCCGACGGAAGCAGCACAGGAGAACCCCCACTCAGCTCATGTAGCTCTCCCGTGATTTGCAACACCGAAGCCAAGAACTCGGCTATGTCCTCGCACTTAGGGTCAACCGACACAACAGGCTGCGACGACTGACAAGGCTCCGACTGAGGTGGAGAGGGTGTCGTGGCCACCTCCAAGGTCTCAAAAGAGCACAACGCAGACTGAAACACCACAGGAGAATCCCCATGCAACTCATGTAGCTCTTCCGTGATTTGCAACACCGGAGCCAAGAACTCGTCAATGTCCTCGCTCTTAGAGTCAGCCGACACAACAGGTTGCGGCGACTAGCAGGGGCTGCCACGAGGAGAGAAACAGCTATAGAGGTGTTCTTCCTCAACCACAGATGACTCCGAAGGTGGGAGCAAAGCCTGCACAGTGGCGAGCTCCTGTCCACCAGAAGAACATGCCTCCGGCGGCTCCAAGGAAACACCAACGCGTGCCAACAACAACTTGAGACTTGCCAGCTCCTCACGGAGAGGACGAGCTGCCTCCTTGACGCGCATAGCAACCAACTGAGTGAGCTCCATGCGCAACAAAGCAAACTGACACTGAAAACGGGAGTCGTTGTAATAGCCATGGTATTATGCATCAACCAACGTGTGCTACGGAAGTAGACCTTACTTCAACCATTGCTTGGTCCTCTCGATAACTGCGTAGAACCGCGCTTTGACCTTGGCAATAACTGTCTCGACATCATCGTCGGAGTCGTAGTCGTTGCCGTCATCCCACACCACCTCGTCCGTAGTCGCATCGGCGCCCTGGTTCTGCTCCCGAACCACGACCGCCGCCGGCTCCTTCTGCAACGGGCCGTCCTCCTCCGCCTTCCTTTTCGAAGCAGACCCCTTAGAACGCCTCCTTCTCTTCCTCCGGCTAGGCGGTACAAGGCGGCATCGAAAGGCCCATGCTTTTCGTCTTCGTCGCGATGCACGGCTTCAGCCAAGAACCCTCGGCGTGGGACTTTCTTTCCTCTCGAGTTGCGGTGGATCTTCGTGGTGTTTGGGGGATTTAAGAGGCGGCAGATCGCTTATGTATCTCCTGGAGTCCTGGGCGTAGCACTTCCCCGTTAGCCTTCGAGTCGGTTCCTCCCCGGCCCGGATTCCAAATGATTTGCCGGCACTATCGATCGGATTTGTGGCGAGTCCTAGCGCGCAGTCGCCTGCTTTCGAGCCGCAGATGGGCAGCAGCCCAGTAACGTTACCATCTTACTTTTTTCGTTTTTCTTTTTTTGTTACTTTTCTTTTTTTTCACTTTTATATTTTGTTCGTTTTCTCTTTTCTATGTTTATCTTTTTTATCTTCGTTTATTTTATTATTTTTGCTCTTAATTTTCCATTTTCTTTTCTAATTGTGTGGCCATGAATAATTTCCTTGGAAGCTGTGAACATTCATATGTATATATAGTATATGAACACTTTCTCGAATCATAAATAATTGTTTTCTGAAAATGAAGATTATTTTGATATAGGTGAAATTCTTTTGGACCAAAAAATGCAGTCCTATTAGTTTCAAAAGTTATATCCAAAAAACCAATTTTCAGCGAGATGTCGTAAAATTTACACACCAACAAAACAAACCCTACTCAAAATTGAAGCTAGCATTGTTCCCTAACATTGCTTTGGTGTTGCCAATGCTCGTCTCGGGGTCATCGTCTAAGTCGAGGCCGTGGGAGATGCCATCATACACCACATCCTCGGTTGCATCATTGATGTAATGATCCTTTATCACTATATCCATTCTCACCCCTCCTCCATGATCAAGTTGTGATGCCCCACAACCCTCTCCTTTCAAGCCACACCCCCTAACAAGCAAACATCATAATGCTAAATGCCTCCCTCCGTTGTTGTCCGCGCCTTCTTCATCTTTTATTGGTGATGTGCAACTTCAACAATGAAGAAACCTCCTACATGTCCCCGACCGGTGGAGCCGACCACGGAGAGTTTTGGCCTCTAGCTTGGTTTCAATCCAGCCAGAAACATAGCTATAGTTCTTCAATTCATCACTAGACCTAAGTCATACTCTTAGTTTGAAAATTTGACAACATTACATATCCTTGTTTAGACAAATGCCACGTGTTGTGACATTGACTAGTGGTGTTAGATCAAACATGTTAGTGACAAACATTTTGTAAAAACCAAAATTAACACACGAGAATTTTTGTAATTTCTAGAGTTCCATGTTTGATGAGTCTACTCGAATGAGCACCCACTCTGAATCCCGACATGAGGGATAGAGAACCAAAATCTAGCTACCGCGGGTTCTAACGCTTAGATCACATATGTTCCCCATCTCCTTCGCTCATGGCATGCAAATTGATGATCCCGGCCTCCTCTGCTTGCCGATCCAGTGGAGAGAGGGGACAGGGACCCCAAGTAACGCTTGGCACTATTGTTAGGTCCATAAAGTTATGGTTTTGTCAACCGGCAACAACGCAATGGTGGTGATGGTGTGTTGTGTAGAACAAGAATAAAATTTCTCTGACTCATTAGTGGCATTGAGGAGGGCAGGGCATTGTCTTGTTGGTACTCTTTTGGAGTGGTGGTTCATAGCTATGTCTAGCCGTTGCGAGTAGATCAAGCCATGCCGCGCCTTTTCCACCAAAATATGCCGCTTCCGTGACGCTCTGCCACCCACGAGCCGATATGCCACTCCACCGCCGCCCGTGCAGCAGCACCGGCTTCCTTGTCGTCCGCCTACGCCTCTCTAGATGTTGGGTTGCGGAGATAACACGCACCGGGGAGGGATGTGGTTGGGCACATTCGAGACGCCGGACCTTGCCGCCCGCACGTATGATGCCATGATCTAATGGCTCGATGGCCCGCGTGGCTTGGTGAACTTCTCGGCTTGTCAGAGCCACGACGAGGCGGATTTCCTCGCGCCACATTCCAGGATATGCGCCGCGACGAGGAATACCAAGTCCACGACGAGTATATGTGGATGTCGATCTGCCAAGCCGACGAGGCATTGTACGTAAGGGTACATTGCCCCTAAGTGTGTTTTTGGTAATTAATGATAATCCTCTATAGACTAATATTTTTATTGTGTTTATATGAAGGAATGTTTCATAGGTATTGCACGTAGTCCATGTGTTGGATTCAAGTGTGGATGCCATGAAGATTGATATATATAGCTTTGGTATTGGCATCAAGATCATCGATTTGAAGAGAAAAATATGATATGATCAAGAAGAAGAAATGAAGATGGGGTTTTTGTGTGGAACTCAAGTTAGCCA